>NC_062216.1:93857039-94160655 GCF_902686445.1 Sciurus carolinensis | reverse complement strand
GTGAGAACCTTCGGAAGTCAAAGCACTTCATACATCACATTTCTTCTTACATATGTAAGGGAATTGAGGGAGGGAGGCTCAGGTATGCCAGTACATAATTGTTATAAAATTACCAATAACACTTTCATTGTTGTACAAAAGAAATACTTATTTAATAGTTCTTTTAAATTAATTTTTAAAGAGAAATAATACAAAATACTGTAATAAGTGTTATATCCTTACACACTGAACTGAAAGGACTTAATTTTACTGAGTGATTCTCAATTTCAGTATTCTTGGAATTTCTAGTGGGTGGCATGACTGCACATACTCTTCTGTATAAGCAGAGTAGAATCTTGCCATAGGACAAGAGGCTAGGATCAGAGAGGTTAGTCTACTGCCAATTGAATTGTGCTCCTTGGAACATAAGACAAGAGAAAAACCTAAAATGAAATAATTATCTCCTAAAGCAGATGTTTACAACCTCACCAATCAGAGCAACTCCATAGAGGCTTCCTCCTTAATTTTAGCCTAAAAGTATTTTCTTTTTTAGAAAGAGAGACAAAGAGAAGATGATGAAGGAGAAGGAGAAGGATGTGGAGGAGGTGAAGAAAAGGGAGGAGGAGGAGAGGGAGAAAGCAAACTCTCCCTCTTTCATGAATGCTCTTGAAAAAAAAAATCCACCCTGAGGTTGTCACTCTACCTCCTCCCTTTTGCTTTTCATTTTTTTGCGATCTGGTCTTTCCTTCACTTCCAGAAAATTGTTCTGTAATGGCCTTCATGGTAGGTAGGCCGGTAGCTGCAAAATTTGATGAGCACTTTTCAATTATTATCCTAATCTACATTTAAGAATATTAAAAATCAAAATATTTACCAAATGCCACCTGAAATATTTGCTTTTCCTTATGTGGCAAGTACTTCATCTTCTATGTCTTTTTGTCCTATCGCCTTCAGCTTCTTTTCTACATTGGTTCTTTTGCGCTCTTGTTTTCCCTCCAAGATTCTGTCTGTGCACCTGTCCATTCTCTATCCACTCTCCCAGGGCAACCTCATTCCTTCCTGCAATACCAGATACCACATACTCATGACTCAACTTTTTATCTTTGGCACAGACCCCCCACCTCTTGAATATCAGACTTGTATTTTTAAGATCCTAATAGACATTCTTTGAGATATATCACAAACACCTTCAACTCAACATATCCACAATTAAATTCCACTTTAATCCTCTTTTCAATCCTACTTTCCTTCACTTAATTGAATATTAATGACCAAGTCAGAAACTTCAGATTCATTTCCTCTTTGTTACTCATTTATCCAATTAGTCATTAAATCTAGATAAACCTGTAAATATATATGGATGCACCCATGGCCACTGCTTCTGTCTTAATTCAGACCCCTCATTTTTCACCTGTGCTATTGCAATAGCCTCCTACCAGTCTCCCCACCTGCAGGCTTTCCTATCTTTCTTTCCTGAACTCGAATCTACATTTTTGCCTCTGCTTTTTAAAGTATAAAACTAGTCACAGTACATCTTTACTTAACACCTTTCAATGACTTTCATCACCCATAAGAAAAAAATATCAGCTCCTTTCCTGAATAAGCATAAATGGTCCCCCAAGATGTGGCTTCTTCCTCCCATGCTAAATTATCTCTGTTCTCCCTTACTCATGTCCTATATATTTCAGTCCTCAGTGTCTCCTTACAGATTCCCAAACATGCCCTGCTATTTAATAGCTCCAAGTTTTGGGACAGGCTGAGAAGTTTGCCTGGAATGCTTCCCCTCTTGTGCACTTGGCAAAAATCCTGCTCCATCTTTGAAGATTTCATAACCATCATATTCTGCATATATCTTATGACAATTTTCAACCATAAACATGGAAGATACATCTCCAGTAGTTTTTATCTCATTGTGTCGTAGTTGATAACATGAGGAGGTCTCAGTCCTTGAGGCTCCCCAAAGTAGGAAACATGTTTTTTTTCTTTTTCTTTTTCTTTCTTTCTTTTTTTTTTTTTTAGTGTTTAAGTTATGCTTAGTGCTTAACACATACTCAATGCATGCTGGTGGAATGAATGACAAACAAAAAAATGACTAGAGAGAGAAGCCAGTTGAAGGTGCTTTGCACCCTTTTCTTCTTGTGCCATTTGGGCTATAGGTAATTCTATGCAACCATTTTCTTAAGTCTATTAAGTGCAAAGTTTCAGAGATGCAGAGAACTGCATAATAAAGTGAAAAATTTGAAAACCAAACCTTGTCCTAATAAAAGAAATGGTTACTTAATGCAAGACAAGTATCTGAACTAATTTAAAGGAGAAACAGTCTGTTGTTGCTAACTGATGAAACAAGAGTAATTAGGTTTGGCTTTCCCATTGTTAATTCTTCCACTAGAAATATTTGAAAAAGAGTAACCAATCTTACAGCCTGTGGGGTCAATCCTGTCCAGTGAACAAAACATGGACGTGTGCGTCACCATCTACCTTGCAAAATCCTCTGGCAGGCTTGCATCTACATGCACGTTGCTGATTTATAAGATCCTGTACGTGACAATAAACACCTCGACAGTAAGTCTAGACTACGAGGTCATGTTCAAAAACTTATGACTTCAACAGGGGTGGAGACTGTGGGGAACAGTGCCTAGATCAGGTGAACTTCTAAACAGAAAAGGTATTTGTGTGCTCATGCAAAAAAGGAACAAGGAAAGAAGCATGATTAACAAAAGAATGATTTGTCGTAATTCTGGGAACCATTGGAGTAATGAATTATGAACTTAAACAATTCAATACTAGGTAATGGTAATGACGGATATGGCTTTTCAGGAAGAAGATTTCTACTAATTCTTGGATGAGAATAAGGTGAAGACTAACACTCAAAAATGCAGATTAAGATCAATTTGCTAAAGGAATTTCCATGTATATTAAGAAAATTCTTTTTTCAGACAACAGATGATATCAGATTGAAAAAAAAATCCTACAAAACCAGAAGAATATTTCTCCAAATAGGAAGTAGAAATAAGCATTCAGAAGCCACAGGCCTAGTCAGAATCTTTCTTAAACACATCTTAGGACTGGAGATGTGGCTCAGAGGTAGAGCACTCACCTGGTATGTGTGAGGCATGGGGTTTGACTCTCAGCACCACATAAAAAATAAAATAAAATAAAAATACTGTATCGATCTACAGCTAAAAATATTTTTAAAAAATACATACCGTTCCTTCATTTGTCCCTTGCCCTGCCCTATCCCACTTGTAATCCATGTCTTCCCCCTTTTTACCTGGGGTAATTGCTCATATCTTCCCTAATAATTTCTCTCTTTTTATTTGGGAAGAGAGGTGATTTATCAGTTTCAAAAACCAGAAGCACCAGGCACAAGTACAGCCAAATTCTGTCAAACTACAAGTTTAACTTGAACACCAAATGCATAGAAAAGAAAAAAATAGAGTAACATTGCCTTTTGTGTTATTTTTGAATCTTAGTAAACCTATAAAAAAAAGCCATTCCACTAATAATTCCACTTAAATCCTTAAATTACCAATTCTGAGCACAAATAATAAATGGTAAGCTATCATTACATTGTATTTCATCAATTTGGAATTTATAATGGAAAAAAAAAAAAAGCCTGGCCCTTTGGGTCAGACCCAGATTCATTCACCTCAAGTCTCTGTCTCTGGCAGGAATAGTACAAGATGTTTTGTGGGGAAATTTGTGGTTGAATTTCCTAATCTCAAACTACAATGTTTAGAATCATACTCCTAAATTCCTTTTTTTCCCCTTAAAAATCTAGTATTAATTTTATTATGCAAGAATTCTTTTTTTTCTTTTCAGTATGGGGCATTGAACCCAGGGGGTGTTCTCACTGAGCTACATCCCCATTCCCTTTTATTTTTATTTTGAGACAGGGTCTAAGTTGCTGAGGCTGGCCTGGAACTTGTGATCCTCCTGCCTCAGCCTCCCCAGTGACTGGGATTACAGATGTACACTACACCACATCCAGCTATTATGCAAGAATTCTTTCTTCCACCCATTTATATACACAGTTTCCAAGCTCTTCTGGGGGTAATGAATTCCAAGTTTTCTTTCCAAAATATACAGATGTATGGTTTTCTTCTGAATTTCCATTTAATGACTTTTATGGGGATGCTTACATTTTTAATATGATTATCAGTATACTTGATGATTTTAGAAACTTGAATTTGTTTTTTTTGACCCCTGGCCCTTGTTTTCCAGCTGTTGATTCTAAACTTTTTCTGCTCCTCTAGATTATTCATGCCATCCTTTTGACTATCTAGCTTCTTGGGTTGAAGCATATAATTATGGTTTTGTACAAAAGATATCCATTGTTATGAACTTTTTTGGCTTGTTTGGATTGTGGTTGCACACTGGGCTGCTGTCACCTGACTTCTCCAACCACAGTTTTCAAGGGCTTCAAGTTTCTTGTTTATCTGACTTTTAAAAATGAAAATTTTTTTATTAATAAAATATCCAACAAATAAAAATCCAAAAGATATAAAAATAAAAATGACTTGGTATTTTCCCTGAGAAGGTAGTTATAGTAACATTTTTCTGGATATTTTTTCCTTGTTCATATATATTATTTTACTCAAAGGGAAAAAATTCAGCCATGATTTTCAACCTTGGAAGAGTCTAGGAGGGAAGGAGATGGGAGCAGTTATTCAGAACCATCTGAGGATCTTTCTCAAAGTAAACAACTTCCTACCTTACTCTAAGGTGATTTCTTCAAAGGTAAATGGAATTTTTGAGGAGAGAAGAGTGAATGGTATATCCCTTTTCCCACATTGCCACCTTCTCCATTCAAGATCACTGCTCGAATGCCATTTTACACTCAGGCCTGTTTTCTGTTTTTGTTTTGCTTAGATCACTCATTGTATGTTGTAAACATTGTTCTGTACCATGTATCAACAATTCAGACAAAGAAAGAAGTCCAGGATATATTGTAAGTGAAAAAGGCAAATGACAGAACAGAGTACTTAATATGGTCTCATTAATGTTAATGATATTTTTATAGATACATTTATATACTCTTAAAATCTTTTGGAGTTCTATGCCTGTCTATTCAGAAGTTATCTCCAGGAGTTTGGAATATTGGAGTATTGGGAACAATTTCATTCTTCTACTGTTTGATAATACAGAGACATTTGTTTAATAAGATTATATTTTATAAATGTAAATATGATTATAAAAATCATTATAATGACTGTATATTGTGGTGTGAATCAACTATAATTTTTTAAGTAGTCCCCATTACTTGATATTTCCCTTCTAAATATAATATAAATAATGCTGCCTTGAATAATGGTGTATCTATCTCAGTACACTTGTTTGTTTTTAATCAGAATTCCTAGTAATGGAATGGGTGAGAGGAATGCACCTAAAAGCACTTAGAATCTGTTGCCAGAGTAGTGTCTGAAAAACAAAAAAAATCATTTTTTCTCTATCAATGAATATGTCCATTTACTCAGAACTTCTTAAAAAGGTTTTTTAAATCTTTTTATCTCTGCAAATCTAATATGTGAAATATATACCATAAAGTTTGCATTTCTTTAACTAATAGGGGAGAATGACTATAAATTTATTGATCGAAAATATTTCTTCTTTGGTGAATTGCTTACTTAAGGGTTTTTGTTTACATTTCTATTTGAGTTTACTTATTTTTTATTATTACCTTGTAAATGCTTCTCATGTCTAAGTATACTAATTATTGTCATGTATTATGTAAGCATGAAATTTATATGTAATTTTCAATTAGTCTAGGCAGGTTTTCTTTTGATTATAGAAATTTATAATGCCTATCCATTTATCTATTTATTCTTTCTTTTATGATGCTTGCCTCTCTAAGTCACAATTATTTTTAAAAATTTAGTAATTAATATTGCTTCTTACATGCATTTATACTTTTTTTTTTGGTATTGGGGATTGAACCCAGGGGTGCTTTTACCACTGAGTGACATCCCCAGCACTTCTGATTTTCATTTGAAGACAGGGCCTCACTAAGTTGCTTAGTGCCTCACTAAGTTGCTAAGGCTGGCCTTGGACTTGTGATCCTCCTGTCTCAGCCTCCTGAATTCCTGGGATTACAAGTGTGTGCCCAGCTTCCATTAGGCATTATTTATGTATTCTTGATTCTTTTTAGCAAACAATATTTTGACCTTAGTTTCTGAATATTCAACATAATCCAAATTGGCATTATATTAATACAGAAATAAACTGATTGTATTAATTATTCTTATTTTTTTAGTGCTATTAAAATACTCTATTTTACTTCCATCTTTTTCACACCTTCCCCTGTTCATTTTGAGGTCAATTAAAAGCAAGTTTGTTAATTAAATGCAAATATATAGCTTTTTAAAAAATATAAAGATAGTGATTCATTCTGCTTTCACTGTTTTTACATGACTATGTCTGTTTATTTCAAAAATAATTTTAAATATAGCATAATCCATGTTCTCTTTTGCCATGGTGCCTGACACTTTGCAGGATCTTGATAAAGATTTGGGGAATGAATAGATTAGTTGACCAACCAAATATTTATGACAGCAAATACATAGCTCTGTAATCTCGTAATTAATGTGATTCTTTTACTCATGTTCAGCAGGATTTTGTTAATCATTCATTTGTTAACATTTCCACAATATAGGGGAAGCACATTGCTTACTATCCTGAACGTTCCCATCTCCATTTGGCAAAGGAATCTAGCAGTTTTTACTAACTGCTTCACAAGATGGTTGGAGGAATAATAAGACACAGATTCTGAAATGACTTTGAAAGAAAACAGCTTTTTACATGAAAAATGCCATCATATAAACAAAGAGCAGTGACCACGGTTGATCTGCTGCTGTTAGAAAAACAAACAAAAGCATGATAGACCATCAACATGTTTCCACCTGGTCGATAAAGGTATGTGATTTTGATTCGAAATAAAAATGAACTCCTCACACAAAAATTCATGAAGACAGATACCACCTGTCCTGCCAGACCACAGTGAGGAGGAGATTGATTGCGGGTTAGGTGTTTCCTGTGGGTCCAGCTGTATCTATGATTCCAAGTGGCGAGTATTCATTTTTCAGAGCTGGTGTGTGCTGATGACGCTGTCTGTTCTCTGTGGCTTGCATCCAAGGCCTTCCACATGACAGCCAAGCCATGGTGGGAATAGCTGCGTTATGCAATAATGGTCCACCCCACCTCCTCCTTACATCATATTTCACACTCTCTTTGTAGTCAGGTGGCAATTATTCCTCACAGAGTTTCGAGGAAGAAGTTTCATTACTACAAGTGAGTAATAGTAGTATGTGCCATACTGATTTTTCATTAAAGAAGCTAATTCACAGAAGGACTTGGCAAATTTAAAGATACATGCTCTACAACCACTGCTCCAGTGGTAAAATTAGTGTTAGACTCAGATCTCTCCACAGGTATTCATTTAGAAGGTGCTGTGTCCGCAGCTATGGTGACTGAGCATCACTTGTTTCAGTTCAGTTCAGTTCAGTTCATGACTTACAGAGTGAAGTCCTGGAACTCAAAAATATGTGTAACTTAAAAAACGTTCCTCAAGAATTGTAACTACTTGTTGTAGCCTGAAAATTTGCATTCTGCCAAAAAACATATGTTGAAAATGTAATCATCAGTGTGATGGTATTAGGAGATAGAGACTTTGGGAGATGACTAGATCATGAAGTTGGAGTGCTCGTGAATATGATTATAAAAGGGGTCCCAGAGAGCTGCTTTCCTCCTTTTTTACCTTGTAATGACACTGATGGGGTACTAACTAAGCACCAGGAAATGAGCCCTCATGGACATATAATCTACTCAAGCCTTGATCTTGGACTTCCCAGTCTCCAAAACTGTAAGAAGAAAATTTCTGTTGTTCATAAGTCACCTGGTCTATGGAATTTTGTTATAGCAGCCTGATCATACTAAAACATTATCTGCATGTGTGGATAAATATGTTTAAGGGATTGATGCTTTGAGTCAAGTACAGGCATCAAGACTCACTCACATCCCCAAATGATGAAGGTTCTTAGAATTTGTGGGTTCCTTCTTAGGGTGAGGTTTAGAGCTGTTTCTCAATTTGGAGGTGGTATAATTCTTTGTGGCACAATAAGTGGCAGATGGAAGGAGGAATCGTCAGTCAAGAATGAAAACTATAAAGTCCCCAAACCTTTCCAAATGCCCCTTGGGGATGGGTCTCAGTCCCAGTGACAACCACTGGACCATGGGACAGTCTAAGAATAAACTTTGTTCCTAGTTCATTTTCACTGTGAAAAGCCACAGGAGCCATGGAAAGGAAACTTCCATTTGTTTAGAATGGTTGGGGTTATCCCTGCTTCTGGATTTCAATGTGGGTCATTCTAATTTTAAGACCACTCCAACTGTTAGAATGCTTACTAACACAGGCAGGCAGAATGTCTGGTCAGGTATAGAAAATCAAACTCTTGCACTCATCTGCACATCATAACCAAATCTCACGAACATTACAATAAAAGGATAAAAACCTGCAAGGACAAAGAAAGTGAGAGAGGAGGCAATGTTGTGTATAAAGTACAAACCTAATCACTACTACCTACTCAAACTCATCAGTACATTCCTAGCTCACCAAGATTAAAGTTTACTGCCATTGGCATGACCTGCATGACCCTACACAAATTGTCACCACCACCATTCTCTGACTTTACCTCCCCTTTAACAATCACCAAGGCCACTTCACTGTCCTTTATTCAGGCCAAGCATGCTCCTACTTCAGGTTATTTGTGTTTGAGCGTCCCTGAGCTTAGAATACATGTCTGTATATTCCCTTCCCAAGTTTCTTTAGGTTCCTGATTGATTACTACCTTATAGGAAAGGTCTTCTCTGCACATCTCAGAAATAGCAGTTCCACCTCTCTCCTCTCTCTTCTCCTCCCCTTGTTATCCTAATTTATTTTTCTTCATAGCACTTATTGCCGTTAGTCACATTTTACATTTGTTCATAAGATTTTAGAGGGCAGGGCAAGATGATACCAATTATTTGTCAATAAATCAGTCAAGGAATATCAATAATATTTTTTTCAAAAATAGAAAACAAGTATATGAGAGAAAACTGAACAAAGAAGAAGATGCTGAAACCTGAATGTCTGCAGATAGAATACCAGCAGAAGTCAACAGAATCACAATAAAGAACCATGAAAAGTCTCAGAAATTGGGGACACCAAATACCTCAGAAGAAGTTGGAAGTTGAAAAATAAGGTCATGTATATCAACTGAAATTCCTGTAAGAGAAACTGTATTCCTAGCCCCCTCAAGAACTTCCGGTAGCCAGGAATCATCCCTCTTTGAGCATGGCAAAAGTGACTAGATTATTCTTTGGAGAAACTGAATAGAAGATTAGGATGAGGGATGTCCAGCTAGGGGTCACCAATAAGGCATGATAATTAATTTAGGAGATATAAGTTACATGGCTTCATTGTGAACTATGAGAAACCTGTTTCACCTCCCTATACAGATCTGGACTTTTTTAGTGTATTTAGTACATACATTCACTGCTTTTAAGTATATCACTTTTAACTGTGAACATACGGCCAAGGACAATACACATGAAAAAAGTTCCAGCATGAAAGACTGAAGCAAAGAAATGTTACAAGAAATTCAGATGAAATAGGTAATTCAGGAAGAAGAAAATGATATTTTAGAAAAAATGGTTAATATCCATAAAGAGTGAGAAAAAAGGACACAAGAAAAATCTATTTAAGATTAAAAATATGATAGAATGAAAAATTCAATATAAAATTGTGTATACAAATATAGATTTACAAAAAGAGAGGGAAGGCATGGAAGGCATGAAAGGTAGTTGAAGACATTTAGAAGCTCAATCCAGATGGTTCCATAGCTAAGAAATAGGAGTTCCAGAAACAGACTCAGAGGAAAGAAATAACCAAGGAACAAATTAAGAAAGTTTCCCAGTACTGAGATATATGAATTTTTAATTTGAAAGAGACAAATTCCCACCACAATAAATGAAAATAATCCACATCAAAGAAGATCATTATGAAATATCAGAATGACAATAAAGTTTCCAGAGAGATTAAAAATAAGGTCATATCTATGATATTAGGAAGGAAAATGGCAACAGATTTCTCAGCAACAATGCTAGAAATTGGAAGGCAGCCAGTAAAGACTTCAGAATTCTGAGGGATCATTTCCCACTTATATTCTAAATATATATATATATATATATATATATATATATATATCTCAAGTATGAAGGTAAAAGACATTTCATCATTTCACATTTGAAAGGTACTGTAATAAGGATCACTGTTGTAAGGATCAGGTTATTCCTATAAAAAAGTTATAAGCTATTTCTCTCTTATGTAAAAATGCAGGGTGAAGTAGACCAGGGCTGCCATGGAAACCCTATTCCAAGACTCAGGAACTCAGGCCCCTTTCAATTCCTTGCTCCACCATCCTTAGGTTTGGTCTGTGGCCTCATGGTCCAAGATGTCATCCATATTCTAGGAATGAAAAGGGTGTACTGCAGCCTTTTCTCAATGAAGGCCCCCAGTCAGGTAGAAACACATCATACTGTTCCCTTTAGTTAATTCTTCAGAATTTTGTCACAGTACCCCTCACATGGCAACTCAAGTGGCTGGGAAATTTTGGTTTTATTCTGGGTAGGCAGTCATAGGCTCAGCTAGAAGTTCTACCACAGAAGTCCTACATAGGTAAGGCTATAAGAGATATTCCAAGACCCCCAACAGATGCCTGAAACCGCAGGTATATATACTATGTTTTATCCTCCCAAGTTGAGAATTTTCACCTTTTCACTTAAAGGCACACTTTATAGGTTCTCTTTTGCATATACAAATTGCCAGCATCTCTACTCTTACGCTTTGGGGCCATTGCTAATTAAAATAAGGGTTATTTGAATACAGCACTGCTATACCACAACAGTCAAAATAGTCAATCTTATAACCAAGATAGCAACTAAGACACTCACGAGGGGCAGCATATACAGCTTACATACACTGGACAAAGGGATGATTCACGTCCTGGGCAGGATGGAGTGGGGTGGTATGAGATTTCATCATGTTGTTCAGAATGGTGTACAACTTAAAACTTTATAAATTTTTTCTTTCTGAAATTTTCCCTTTAATATTTTTGGACTACAACTGACTGCAGGTAACTGAAATTGGGGAAAGCTAAAAACAGTGAATAAGCAGGGACTATACTATACAATGAAAAAACAGAAGTACTGGTAGCAACAAGCAGTTTTGCCACCAAAGGACACAAACCTGCATCTTCTTAGGTAGTTATTGTAGTATATGTGTCCTTGAAAGAGGGAAATAAGCCAAGAAAAGAGGAAGATGTAAGATCTGGGGAGTAAGTTCCAACAAAGGAGGAAATTCTCAGGACAATGGCAAAGGAAATCTTAAGAGAGCAGCCAGGAGGTATACCAAAAAGGCAGCTGTTTAGATTGGAGCAGAGTAGCAGAGTCAGGCGTGGGAATAATTTGGAGGGAAACAAAGGACTGACAGGTTACCCTATTGTTTGAGATTGTATTGGCAACAGTTTTACACATAAGTCAGATAGAGAATTTGAGCATATGTTAATAATATGTACCTAAGAAACAAGCATTTTTAAAAAGCAATTGTTTTTTATTATGGACTGAATCTTTGTGCCCCCTCAAAATTCATATGTTGGGATTTTAACCCCTAATGTGATGGTACTAGGAGGTGTCACCTTTGGGAAATAATTAGACCATGAGGGCAAAGCATTATAAATGGAGTTAATACCCTTATAAAAAAGAAGCCAGAGAGCCCCCTTACCCTCTTTCTGCCATGAGAGGATGTAATAAGAAGATAGCAGTCTGCAACCCAGCAGAGGGGCCCTCACAAGGCACCATATCTTCCAGCACCCTGATCTCAGACTCAGCCTCCAGAGCCAGGAGAAATAAAGTTTAGTTGTTTATAATCCCCCAGTCTATGGTATTCTGTTATAGTATCCCAAAGAAACTATGACCATGTGTTGCCTCTTCGGAAAACCAAAAAGTTGTGCAAAAAAGAAAATGTAATCATCGTATATCATAAGGCTTAGTAAAGCATATAATGGAAAAACAGGCACTAAATATAATGTAATTCTTTTAGGAAAGTGACAGTGTGTGTGTGTGTGTGTGTGTGTGTGTGTGTGTGTGTAAAATAAATGCAACATTCTCATCTCCTACTTGTAAGTCAGTAGATACATTCTAAATGTTGAAATATAAAGAAAGAAATAAAAATATCACTATAAGCATGTTATACAGAAATAACAAGAAATAACTAGAAGAATAAAAGAATTGTCTCTAGGAAGTGGAATTTGAGTGGAAAAGAGATGATGTGGGTAGCTCTTTTCTTCTATCTACATTTCTATAATACTTTTTGACTTTTTAGAGTATAGTCCTACAGCACTTTGATTTAAAAGTAATAGAAGAAAAAGTGACTTAAAAAGATAAGATAATCTTAACCTTTCTTATTAAGGGCACTGTGCAGCAATTAATTCACTATTTCTGTCAAAAGAGTAGGAGAGAAGTTTTCCAGGGATTCACTTCTTTGTCTCAAAATTAATCCACTGTAGAATTATTATTACTATTATTAGGCAACTAGCATTATTTGGGCACTTACTATGTACCAGGATTGTTTAAATTGTTTAATTCAATTCTAAAAGCAATCCAATGAACAAGGCAGCATTATTACCCCTACTGTGCATATGAGGAAACTAAATCTTGTAGCAGCTGACATAACTTGCCCAAGGTAGCATGGCAATTACAAAAAAAAAAAAGGAAAGAAAGAAAGAAAGAAAAAAGAAAAAGGAAAAAAATTCTGTAAAGGAACATAGTTCAAAAGAGCCTTATTTATCAACTTATATCATAGAGTTCTCTTACTTTGACCTTTGAATATGATTTGCCCTTAAAAAAACTCTAGTAAACTTTGGGCAAATGCAATTTAGAAATTTGTAGCACTTCTAATCTCTGCCTAACTGGACACCCAAGAAGTTTCCCACAGACAACCCTGCCAACGTACCTCAGTCCTGACCTGCAGCATCCTTGGTTTGGGATCTTATGAATTGAGTATGCCAAGAATATTAAATAATATAAAATGATGTCAATGCTTTTCTAAGATAAATATTGCATTGAGGCTTTTGGGCTACATTAATGAAAGTTCCATTTCATAAGGGATTTAATGCAAAGTTGAATTATGCAATTATCATTTCCTTGTCATGCAAAGAAGATACACATCTAAAAGGTCAAAAGAGCGGTGGAGATCAGGAGAATGAGAGAATAAAGCAGGATACACAATTTGCTTTTTCAGCTCTTACATTTTTCCAGCCAGTGTTCAAAAGTTTTAAGCCTATTTCCTTAAGACTAAATTCTCTAAGCAGAATTATAAAATAGGAAAGGTTAATGTTTTAGTGCCCTTCCATTCCTCCTTCTGGCAGGTTTTGAATGTCCCCATTTATTTTAACCACCCTCTTTTCTCTCACAAAGATGTGCTTTTCCCAAGCCTCCTTCTAGGTTGCCATAAGGTGATAGGAGTCACCCTGACAACCTCTTAGGTTTGGCTTACTATGCTCCCCTGGGCTTTCTGGGATGCTAAGGGCCAACAGTGTCATTTTTCTGCTGTAATGGAATTGATATCTCTTCATTCAAAGAGTTGAATCATCTGACAATTTAAATACAGAAGTGGGGGCGAGCAGAGAAATAGACTTTGAAAGCTCGAAGGAAGCACTTAATCATTAAAAACTGAGGGCCCCTTTCTAAATAGGGTGACTAGATATGATATGGTTAAACTGCAGTGGTGAATATTGAGGCAGGAACAGGCTTTCTGAAGGGAGATGACAAGTTCAATTTTGAAGTAGTATTTGGGGTATTTGCAGAACAGCCAAATGGAGACATCTACTAGGTCTTCAGGGCAATCCAGTAACAGAACCCAGGAGAGCATCAAATCCAAAGTAGGGGTACAGGGCTGAGAACAGTTTGTCTTACTCAGGGTGTGGTACCATAGTCTGGACCAAAAAGACCGTTTTTCCAGACATCAAGAGATTGACAGAAATAGCTCAATTCTTTGTTTTAGTTTCACTGCCTCCTTCTACCCATTGGAGCTTTCCCTTCTAATTATCCTCATCTGTTTCTGTTTTAATTGCCTTTCTGGCTCACTGTTTACCTTAGGATGGAACATGCAGATACCGCTGCCACTCCTATTCCTATGCCCACAGAGGACATTGCTGATGGGACTAGACACTGTTCCCATTAACTCTAGGTGACCAACAGTGCTCTTTTCTACCTAGTGTTCCCAGCAATGCCCACCAAGCAGAGTTGCCACAGAAGAAACCCATCTCCCTGCATTGTCTTCATCAGGCTTAGGTTCTCTAATGTGGATCCAATTTTTTTTTAGGTCTATTTTCCCCTAGTTTTTTAAACATCTTTACATAATTTTTCATATTTCTGTCCCTCCTTGTTTACCAGTCATTATCTGGGGCTTCCAACTTCTAAACCAAGACCACAATTTCAGCAAATTGAAATCATGGCCTTGCAGAAGAAAAGACATGGACTGTGCACTCAGACAAATGTGTGATCAAACCCCGCCTTGATTCCCTGCAAACCAAGTAACTTGGGCATGCTACCTGACCTCTCTGAGCTCTGTTTCCACAACAGTAAAATGGTGAAAATAATATCTATAGGATTATTTGGAGTCTAACTAACTTGCATATAACTTGGTACATGATAATTGGTCAGTAAGTATTAATATTTTAAAATTGGGACCATTCTCTACTTCATGAATTTCCTCCAGACCTTAAATTCCCTGAGAAATGACTCTATATTTCATTTATCTCACAATGCCTACAGTGGCCTAGTCCTCAATATGACCTCAATATCCTGACTTATATTCTGAATACATGGATAAATTGCTTGATGATTTCAAGGGTAGAGATCCTTTATCTTTATTTTAAATAAAACAAGTGATTATCTTAAAAGATCCGAGTTTGTATTTATTTTGTGCTTACTGGATGCCCAGATTCTGTTGTGAGTACTTTACTGGAATTAACTCATTCTATCCTCACAACAATCATATGAAGAAGGCCTATAACCTCCACTTAACATATGAAGTTATTGAAGCAAAAGAAGGATGGACTATTTGCTTAAGGTCACCCAGCTAGCAGATGGGGCTTCAAGAGCCTATGTTCTTGACCTCTAGACTATACATATGAGAAACTTGAAAAAAAATTCTGCTCTGGCTGACTGATTCAGGTTTTCTTCCTAACTGTGGTATTTCTCTTGCTGAAGATAAGGTTACTTTGGTGAAAATGTTGGCGAGGTTGTGCCTAAAGAAATCAGCACAAATGTGCAAAGTCACACAACTTCCTTTTAGCAGACACCCCATTTCCAACATTCAGAATAGATTCAGAAAATGTCTTCAAAACAAAACCAAAAACTTACTTCAAATAAGAAAGCCACACTAGTTTGTACAGAGAATATCATGTTCCTTGTTCCCAAGGTCTAACTGAAAAGTTGTTTACAAGCATAAATTGATGACTTGCCCATGTCATTATCCATTTGCAGATTTGGTTTATCCATCTTCATATGCAAATATACCACCTTCATGTGTGTTTTCTGCATGCTGATGAGTGCACCTGGAATTTTATGGCATGGGAGATTGAGTAGGTAGGGGCTGTAGTGGGTGGTGAAGTTGGGATGTGCAAACAGATAAACAAGAAATGAGGCTTAACGTATTCCTGCAAGGAACTTGTCTTTTTCTTTACTGCTTACTTCCTGCAGGGAAGATTTACCCAAGGAAAGCTATCCAAAGAGGTCCCTTCTCCACTTAATCTACACTAAAATTATTCATCATGTGTCCCACACTAGCAACTTTGAGGAGGTTCAAGATAGTCTGCTTAAGAAGTTCATGAATTCTTAGAGGGCTAGCTACAGTTTTCCCTCTTTTCTTTCAATTCATTCCTTCATTTTCTTCTTTCTTTCTTTCTTTCTTCCTTTCACTTTCAGTGGGATTGAACCCACATTAAGCACATACTGTACAAGTTAACTACACTCCCAGTCTTTGTTTTCTTTCTTCCTGAAAATTTTTCTTAATCTCTTGCTTAGCTGCAAATTTTCTTTCAGTATCTCATGATAAAACAGGGAAAAGGCCATAGATAGTAACCAAGCACAAAGTTCAACCTTCACTCAGTGTATATTTTAACTCTTCTGCACTGTCAAAATCAACCTTTCTACAACACCAGCAATAAAGATCAATGACTAGAACTCATTTCTTCATTGGCTAAGCCATAGGCAAACAAAGTAAACTGTTGTCCAGGGTAAGAGAACTGAAATATATCTAAAGACATGGCCATAAGGAAGAGTAAATTGGTGTTAGACTAGAAAGAGCAATAGACTAGGAATTAGAAGTCCTGGACCCGACCCCTTACCATTAACTAAAGTATGACTTTAGGAAATTCACTTCCTCTCTTGACCTTGATTTTCTCATTGATTAAATAATAATAAATTAATAGTAATAGCTGCCATTTAATAAGAACTCATTGGAGATGTCTGACTCTGCTCTACCCATAAATGTGTTAGCTCATTTAATCTTTATAATAGCGTAAGAAAGAATGATGCTAATAGTACTAACATTTTGCACATCAAAAATCTAAGGAATAGAGAGTTGACTAATTTTCTCAAGGTCTCAAATATACTAAGTGTTAGGGTCAGGGTTCTCATCCAAGTAGTCAGAATCCAGAACCAATGTTATAGTTGCACATCTAAGGCACTTTTTAATTCTAAAATTGTATTTTACCCCTAACTGCCACTGCCAGAATCAATTTCAAATGCCCATGGAGTTGCAAAAGATTTTGGAATAATACCCAATAGTTTACTAAGTTTATTCTTATTTGTATTTCCTTTAAATTTGTATATTTTGCATATTTCCTTTGGGTGGAGTTTATCAATTTCACCTACTTGGAAGAGGTCAACTTTTTAATTTTTATTAGAATTTAGAAAATAGAAAACTTGAAAGTACTTTTGGCATATACTTTCATCTATGGTTGGAATAGTAATAGTGGTTAACATTTTTAGAAGCCTCAAGTCCTTACCCACATTGTTTAGAGAATATTTTACATGTACTATCTCACTGAATCTTCACTCATTCATGAGATTATTCTTATGAGAAATCATTCCCATTTTACAGAAGGACTAACTTACTCGCAGTCACACAGCTTAGCCAACGTGTTGGAATTTGAATCCAATCACAGTTTTGATCCAAAGTTCTCTTATTCCACTTCTCTGTGTGGAAGGAAAGAGAAATACTGAAAACGAATTTTTGGAGGAAGGCAAACAGCACTCTGGGGAGTGCAGAACTAAGTATTTTAAAACCTGCTCAAAGGTTCAGAATGGCAAAATTAAGACATGAACAAATACCAGTCCATAATGACTACTGATTATTGCCAATTTTAAGCATATTATTAGCATTAAAATTAAATTTCCATTATCTATGTCATCTAGGACTTGGAAGAGGACACGAAATTCTAATTCTCAGAAGAAACTCAGACCTCATTTTAGTTAGTAGTTTCAACTTTTTCCCTGACCAAACATTTTACAGAATAGCCCAGTTATTATAGTTTGTAAAATGGAAAGACGTGAAACTTTTTTGAGTTCTTTTTTCTTTTCTGATTTATGCTGCAGTATAAGCTGAACATAAAGTGAATAAAAGTGTGTTTAAAGAAAGAACATATGGGTAGACACATGTCCTGTGCCCAGATGCCATTTTGGTTGAATAATCAATCCCTTATTCATTTAATTGCTTGCCAAAATGCCTCTGAAATCTGTAACATACATGTCTGATACCATGTTAACAATTTTAACAATTTTATATTCAAATTTCTGCTTTAAAATGTGGAGAGTTGATCAAGTTTGAAGTCAGTTACAAAACATCCAGGGAACACTGGCTACTAGCTAAACCAAGTACAGATCAGCAAATGAGAAACTCAAGATAAGGTAGTCTTTTCTTTATCTAAGAAACTCCAAGGTTTTCCTTCCTTCTAAAATATTTCATAATACAATTATGGAAGCATTGTTTCATGGTCACTACAGCAAATGATGTCAGGGTATTCCTTGCAGAAAGGTAAAATTTGCATTGCTGGGAACAGCTGGGTTTCGTCTTTATAAGCACATTGCTATAGGAAAGCATGTTTTTTTCAGTCCGATGCCGCCATCAGCTTCTTGCTATAAACATTTCATGTGCTGTAGCAAATTAGCATTTAAACACTGGGTTTACATGCTTTTTTTGGTTTGTTTTATAGCCACAAAGAAAACCCACCTTTTCTTAGTTTCTAGTGTCATGAATCACAGACCTGTTATTTCCTCCTTCCCATCTACATTTTACAATTTTCAGACAAATAGCACTGTCTCCAAAAAAGCAGTGATTTCATTTCTGCCAGTTATGTTCTTTGCTCATTTTCTATTTGACTTCCCAGAATCTTATGACTGAAAGGAACATTGAGAGATCATCTGGACCAAGCACCCCTGAAGGCACCTTTTATCATGCACTCAGGGCTAGATAAGAGATCCTCTATTTGGCAGATGGTCTCTTCCATCAAGA
The DNA here is from genome assembly GCF_902686445.1 of Sciurus carolinensis. Classification (NCBI taxonomy): domain Eukaryota; kingdom Metazoa; phylum Chordata; class Mammalia; order Rodentia; family Sciuridae; genus Sciurus; species Sciurus carolinensis. The sequence continues at coordinate 94,142,063 of NC_062216.1, read as the reverse complement.
TAACTATGTACTTGAATTGATCAACCAACAAATTTTATTTTTAGTTTGTGTACAAAACTATTACAGACTTTATGAGGATCATTATAACAATGAGAAGAGAACATATTATATCACAATTTTCTTATCTGTAAAATAGGGGGTGATGCCCCCTCTCTTCCAGGGTTGATGTGATTTGCACAGAAGTCCATTGGGCGTAGGTAAGTACTATTTATTAGCTCATTTTCTAGATAAGGTCTCTAAAGTTCATAGAGGTTAAGTTGCATCATTGAATTATGCTGTGCCAATGTCATCTAGCTAGTAGTGACCCCAGATCTCCTGATCTCAAGGTTTTTCCTCTAATCTCCTATTTTGTTCCCTTCCCCCCACTTCTGAATACCTTATATTTATGTAGCAGTACACACTTGATAAGGTTCTTCCACATACATTCTTACTTTGAGTAGATATTCTTGGTTTTACTTCACAGATGAGAAAACTGATAGAGTAAATGGTTTGTCTGGGTGATTTGGCCAAGGAGGCAAACCAGGTCTTAGACTCCTCTCTTCTGAGCATGAATTCAGGCATTTTCCACTGCACCAAAGTAGTCACCAGAGTCTTGTTTAGGAATCCATGTAAATGCAGTTGAAATAAAATAAAAATTCAGTTGGGAAAGTACATACTACTAACCATGAGAAATGAGGGTTCATGAGCTAAAATAATTTTTCATACTTCCTCCATTCTTCCCAGCAATCTTGTCATTTTCTGAGCTCTCTAGAGTTAAATCTTTCCATTTTCCTATGTCATTCTAGTCAATCTTCTTTCTCTGAACTTCATTTGACTTCTCTATTAAATATTTTCAAGTAAAAGTATTACATTCCTTTCATCCTTTAACATGGTTGTCTTCACAAATGTTCCAATTTGCTTAGAACTATTTCTCTTTGTGTTAACTTAAGTGACAGATTGCTCATTATTTCACAGGGTTTACGTGTTCATACAGATTGTTAAATACCTTCCATGTTATTCTGAAGCTTATGTGGCTGCGCAGGAAATTCTCAATGACTCAACTTTAGCTGTGTGCCAAGTACTGTAGCTGTGAGCAACGTTCCTCCTTAACGGCATGTCCTCGGTCCTGCTTTGCCTCCCACTGAGAAGCACATCTGTGGCAGCAGTCATATCTTGGATTATTGTGATTTCCCCAATGTTTTAGCTTAGCAGAAGGTCATGTTCATTTCACAAGGCTGACTTGTATTACTGGGAAGTAGGAGCAAGTGCAGAAATCGCTTGAGTAGCATACAGCTGTGGGGTCGTGCTGCCTGACTCGACGCTCGGTTCTGCCAAAGCACACTGACCACTATTTAACTACCCTGTACATCAGTTTCCTCTTTTGTATGATGTGAAAAATAACTATAGCTGCCACTTGGGATTATTGTAAGATCAAATGAGTCAAAGAACACTTCTGGAGCACTAGATGTCATTTACTAATATCAAATTTTAAATGAATCCTCATAACATGGCTTGAAAGATATAGGGAAGTTGATGTTTTAATCAGCTCATTGAACCCTTGTGAGAACCTGAAAGAACAATGTCATTACTACCACTTATGAAGAAGAAATTGAAGCAGGGTGGATACATCAATTTGCCCAGGCTACCATGGCTGGGAAAAGGTAGAACCAGAAGGTAAATTCAGATTAGCCCTATTCCTATATGCCAAATAATAATAACCAGAGCTGGGGCTGGGGAGATAGCTCAGTTGGTAGAGCCCTTGCCTGTCAAGCATGAGGCCCTGGGTTCGATCCTCTGCACAGCAAAAACAAACAAACAAACAAAAAAAACAGAGCTGATATTTATTCAATGCTAATATGATACCAGGCACTGTGCTCTTTTGTCCCTCATATTAAACCCTTAAAATAAGCACTGTTATAATACCCTTTTTATTATTCAGGAAACAGGTTTAGTGAGTTCAAGTGATTTTTCAAAAAACAGGTCCATCCGATTCAAAATAGAAAATTGTTTTAATAAGAGGAATCCCTCAAAACTTGATGATTAAAATTGAGCCACCTAGGTAATTTTGGGGTAAATAACTTCTGTTTAGTGGGTCAAAACAATTTCAAAAAAGAAAACTCTCTAATGGAGATTAAATGTGAAAATATTTCAGAATTTAACAGTTCATCTACAATTTAATACGTTTCCAAATGAAGTCTTAAAGAATCAAGTGTTTCTTCCTCTAAATTACATGATAAGCTGTGTTTCATCAAATCTAAGACATGACTTCTCACATTTTTAACATCTCCTAAACTAAGAAACTTATTAAAATTATAATTAGGAAATGTATTCTTTTCTTTAGTAATACATAAGATCATAGTGCAAATTTTCCATTTTTTTTTCCCCAGGATTTTTTTCTGGTGGTGGGGAATTGAACCCAGGGATGCTTTACCACTGAGCTACATTCTCAGCCCTTTTAAAATTTTTATTTTGAAACAGGATCTTGTTAAGTTGATGAGGTTGGCCTTGAACCTGCAAACCTCCTGCCTCAGCCTCCCTGGTGGCTGGGATACCAGGCATATGACACCACGCCAGGCTAGTAGTGGTTTTTATAGCTGATGACTTCTTAAAATTGAAGAAAACTTGGTATTTGGTACTTTGGTTCTCTATTCTGTGATCTCATTAGTAGAGACTTCAAATTTGCTTTCTGTTTAAAAGCAAGCAAGACCCTTAGTGGGACCCATTAAGGAATGAAAAACCTCACCAAACAACAACAACAACAACAAAACCCAAATGCCTTTTCATCCACAATGCTCTACATTTTATTGGTAGTTAAAAGAAATCATAAGCTGTTACTTCATGGGGGCAGTGGGGTGGAGAGTTTTCCCTGGACAATTTTAAGTTTATTCTGCACAAGAAAAATGGTAATTCAATGAGAAAGTCATCATACTGGTTCAACATTTCTTTTCTCAAAGATTTCCTTTGGTTCCATGAAATCATAGTTTCAACATTTTCAAGCTCTTAATTTTTTAAAATATTTTTTCTCTAGTTGTCAACAGTTCTTTTGTTTTATTTATCTATTTATATGTGGTACTGAGGATCAAACCCAGGACCTCACACAGGCCAGGCAAGCGCTCTACCACTGAGCCACAAATCCAGCCCCTCAAGCTCCTATTTTTGAAAGATACTAATTACTTTCCAAATCCCCCTACCATAGATTTCATTTTTTTTCTTTCACCCAGATATCTTTCCAGTTCCTGACTGGAGTTTAACTTTGGGGTTTTATTTACCCCTTGCAAGCAAGAGTGGAAGGGCCTTTTTCTAATTCACTTAAAGTAAAATTTGCACAACTTCATGCTCCCCAGGAGAACATTCTCTTTGTTTGTTTGTTTGTTTCTATCACTTTTGTCTTTCCTGCCAAATTCAGATGCTATACATTCTTATTCTAAGAGGATGTCTATAACAAAAGACAGATTAGCAAGAAAAAAAACTTACAAGTTTGTTCAATGTAAGTTTTACTGATATGAGAGCCTTCAGAAATGAAGACTCAAAAATCAGGTAAACTTGTATACTTTCATGCTTAGGTTTGGCAAAGAAGTGGATAGTCATGGTTAGGTGTGATTGGATAAAATGGGTGTGATCTAATGCTAATAAGCTGGGGAGGGGAACCTAGCAAGACCTTCTTGTTAAGATTTTCTCTGTGTCCCTGTAAGGACTCTCCTTTCCTCTGGGTAAAGGAAGGGCACCTCCCAAATGAGGGTCTCATGACCTTCCTTTGGGGAGGAGTAGGAGGAAAGGGAGAGTGACCTTCCTGCTTCTGCTGTTTTGTCAAATGCCAAGGTGCCATATTTTGGGGTTTTGTGTCCTGAACTACATCAAGTGTAACAAACATGCCACACTAATTCGTGAGCGTGCGTGTATGTGTGTGTGTGTAAATTCTCTGCATTTGCTGACATATTTTTCTGTAAATCTAAAAACACTCTTTTAAAATGTCTAATAAAATGTTTTTTAAACCTATTTCCCAAATAAAGTAACATGGACCATGATTTGATAGCTTTCAATTCAAACTTCTAGTTAACTTCCAGGAGCAAGCATAGACCCCATCATCCTGGAATGGTGCTTTTATCACCCCCACCCCATCCCCACCTCCCCAGGAAATGACCTCAAAAGACTGAAAGAAGGAAACAATGCTGGTGATTCAATGTGCAGCATGCTTCCTTTCCTCACTGAGTCAGTACAATGAATGCTGATGCACCTATGAAGCGCATTATGTTTTTAGGCTGCTTTGCAATAGCCTACTAGTTGAGTCTGACAGTGCTTCAGTGAGGTGGGTGGTCACTAAATAACTTGGTTACCAGTTTCATTTGAACAATCAGTATAACTAATGACCTAAGGTAGCTGTGAGTCAGAGAGCAGGGAGGAAAATGGACGTGGAAACATCTCCTTCTGAATGCCTTATTCTTTCTCGTTGGCCTTTTCCACATCAGTGTGCTGGCTGTAGGGTGTGTAATTATTAAAGGTCAGTCTTTCATGGGATAGTTATTTAGAAGGTAAGGATCCTTGGATCAGTAAGAGAAAACAGAACTTTGCACCCCTGTATCTTCCATAAGTAAAGTTGCATATGACTGTCACCAGAGCACAATACTAGTAGAAAGGGGTGGCCAGTTATCTCCATGGAAACAGTTTATCCATGGGTAAAAACAAAATGGAAATTGATGGAAAATCTCTCTACACTTCTTTAAAAATGAAAGTACTACCGCCACTTTCCTTATGGTTGAAGCAAGAATAGGCAAGTTTTGTTGGAACTGTTGTCCTCAATAATTGTTTAGTGACTCATTAGTATAGAAATCAGTTCTACAGAATGAAACCTATGGGGTATATGCTGGGGTTCTCCATAACCATAGAATTTCAATTGTAGAAGTGTGTGCATTTAGAATTTATTCTAGAATCTTTTTGAATGAAGGATGTTATATTTAAAAAGACATTTCTCTTATCATGCAAAGCATTCAGTGCTTTTAGATACTTGAAACAACATGCTCATTTCTAAAAGCAATCAGATATCAAGGGGAAAGAGGAATACATATGTAATTTTGCCTTTATCACTTATTTTTAATTTTTCCAGAAGCAGTAAAATGGGGGGTGGGGGTGAAAAAGATACTGGTCCTTAGTTCACAGGTAATCAGGCAATTGCACGCTAGTCTCTTGGGAGGAGTCAGGGACATGTAAGTCATAATAAATAAATTAAACATTAAATGTGAATGAGCTAATTAGCAAACAAACATTGAAGTTGAAGAAAAATCTACGTTGAATGCTGACAGAGGAAGGGCTTTGGGTTGAAATAAGGCCACACAGAGACAGAACTATTCAATACAATCCATTTTTTCTGGGAAGCAAAGAGGAAAAGTTATATCAGATCATTTTACATGAAATGATACTGGCTTTACATTTTTTCAAAGAACAATTATTCCTTGACCAATCACTTTGTACAAGGTTGTGTCTAGGTGTTATGATGAATACAAAGATATATTCTCATAAAACTTACTAAGATCTTTGTAAGCTGCTAAGATTAATTTTTTTCTATTTAGTGAAACATTAAAGTCCAAGAACATTTATTTTAGCATTAAAATTCAACAGACTTATACTTAATTCATAATGATAATTTTTATAGGATATTTAGAAGATAAGAACTTTCAGATTTTATTCTTTCTTACAAAAATGCCTTATCACAATACTATAACTACACAAACTTTAGTATTTTTAGTACTGGAGAATCAAACTCTGCACCTGGTGCCTACCAGGCAAGCATTCTACCACTGAACTACACCCCCGACATAGCTATACAAACTTTAGAGAAATATAGCCATCAACTAAAAAATCTGAAGACCCTACAATTACCAAGACAGTCCTGTACTGTTTAGTAATCAGTTTAAAAAAATAAATAAATAAAATAGGGTTCTCTTGTTTTACACTTACTTATCTTTTATTTCATCTATATAATCATCTTTTCAATTTTTGTTACAAAATTATTTCTTCAAATATTGACACATCTCTATCTTGAATTGGGTGTTTCAACTTTTTCCTTGCATCAAAGGAAAAAACAATTTTATATGTGTTTCATAATTAAAACAGAAACATGGTTTGGAAATTGAAAAAGAAGAAAACATCTGTGCTACTACCTCTTGGTCACATAACAATTAGGACTAGTGGTATATTATTTTTCAATTGAAAGCTAACATAGTGGTAGATTAATAAAATCTATCATTATCAGTTGCTACTCTTGATGACCATTTTAATTAGACAAGGAAAAATATTGGAAATACTTGAAATAAGAACTTTCTAGTCACTAATTTTTTAAAAAGAACATAGATAACAATATTGCATAGGTGAACAAAAAATGCTCACAACAGATTACATTTTTTTCTTATGACAGAAATATTTATTCCTTTATCCATCACTAAAGCACTGCTTAAAAGAATATCTTTTGAAGGCTCAGCACTGTGAAAGCTACAGCAAACCAGATGCTTGAAGCATTTCAGTTTTGTTTATTTTGGACTGTACATGATATGTGGATATAGTTTTTTTTTTTTCCTAATCTGAAACACAAAAAGTACTAGAGATCCTTCTGTTATCAGTATGCATCAGAATACGAAGGAAGAAAGTTAGACATAAAATATTTCTTGGAAAAAGAATAAACAAGTTATGCCAGTTATAACAAGCCAAGGAATTTAGAACTACAATATTTGTAATGTTATTAGTAAATTGGGTAGAGCGTGGGGGGAAACCCATAATCAAAATGTTTGCAATAGACCAAAAAAAAAGAAAGAAAGATATTTAAAGAAATGTCATATTTTCAAACAATGTGAATGTTTTCAGCCATGCTGGGAGCTTTGTGCTCAATCCAGTTGGCATTTTACCCTATCTGTGTAGAATTCTGTGGAACTTTTCAAGCTCTGAGAAATTTGATTAAGCATTACGTTTGTTTCTTACAGTAAGAAATTCTCTCATCTGCTATAACTGAGCTATTGTTATCCAATTTTCTAAACAAGAGAAACTATATCAAAATAAAGGTCCACTTTGTTCAATAAAGATTTAAACCTACTCACCATTATTAATATGGAAAAAAATTCAACCTGAACTTTTCCTCTTACTGTTTATACCCTGGGGCTTGAATATGATTCTTCTTTATCACTTTGTGAATATCAAAGAATAAACTTCAAAGATATAAAATGATTGATATAAGGTATTTATAATAGATTGTTTTAAGTAATACACGCATGTAGTAATACATTTGAAATGTCCTTTTGAAAATTAAAACCTCTTTATTAAACTTAAAATAGGGAATCACTAAGAACTATATATATATGTAGATATCTACATATGTAGATATCTACATATATATATATATATATGCTCTTCTGGTATTTATCTCCTTTAAGAGTTATTTCCTAAATATATTAAATTTCTTATAAATTTATTTCACTTTTCTCTTACATTCTCACTTTTTTTGTGGGGCAAAGGGGCATTGCTGGGATCAAACCCAAGGTCTTACACATGCTAAACAAGTGCTCTACCACTGGGTTACACCACAGTCCATTATTTTGTATTTAAATATTTTTAAAATATTTTTTGATTTCATGTAGAAATTGCCTTTTTGCTTTATATATTACTTTCTTACTCCTCTAATTTTATCTTAACTAAACTTAAAGATTTTGTGTATTCATTTTGTATCTCTAAATTTTTTTATTGTCAATGCCACCTTTTCAATCTTTTACCACCTTTTTAATCTCATAAAAAGAAATAATTTACAATAAATGGGAGAGATACCTCAGGTTAAAATTCTCTAAGATGGAGCTTCTCACATTTCCAAAAAAGAGGAAAAAATAAACTTTATTGAAAATTGGTTAAAAGTGACACTAGTAATAGCTATTAAGGAATGGAAAAGATAAGTAAGAATTAACGATCTTCATGATTTTGATCCTTCTTTTACATGGAACCAAGTCGAAACTTACCTGAGAAGGGCAAAATGAAAATGAAGGGGATATAAAATATTCAAATTACCACAAAAATGTCTAAACTTTTGATTTGGTAGGCAGTATAGGAAGCTGGCAATTCTCTTGAATAGGTAAAACCAAAACTTATAAACCGGAGAGCTAGGAAGGGGACATCACATACAGGTTTCAATAATTGCATTGAAAACATTAAAATAATTTCCACTTTATGGCTAAAAGGGCTTTGCCCTGGGAAGGAAGGATCCTCAGAGAGAGCACTGTACTGCACCTATTGCCTTGTCATGAATTCACATGAATCTATGTGGCAGCATTCTGTCTGATTCCAAATCCAAGTTCACAAGCTTCATCTTTTCATCAGCCTTTACACACTATATGCATTTTAATACTTACAGTATATACAATTTTAAATGATCTCTTTTAAATCCAATGAATAAAATAAAATTCCGAGTTAATGCACTTTAGTATTGTTGAATATGTTTTGTTATGGAATATGTTTTTTTTTTTTCTGGAAGTGCTTATTTAAAAGATCAGAAAGTCAAATCCAACAATGAGGTATTTATTTTATTCCAATTACTAGTTACCTGATACTGTTATGGACATCATTGCTTTCCTTCCTCACTTTCTCATAACTCCCTGTCTTTTCTTTGGGGTTGGGGTGGGAATTAAATGGGGAATGGTAGCCCTGGTGTGACAGTTTGGCCAACATTAGGACTTTTGTGAATGATACACTGTCAGTAGGGCCAGCCCATTCTCAGAAGATAATGATCCCAACAGACTTGAGGGAAGACAAATTTTCTCCTCCTTTCTGTGTGAGGAGTAATGGGTGATCTGCTTTTGTTCCTAAAAGTTCTGTCCATTGGAATACTATCACAATGATGGTCCTGCCCAGCTGTAGCACCAGGTCACCCCTTACTTCCACAAGCTCTGAATTACTCCTTAGTATTTCCTTCTCTTCTGACATTCCCAGAAGAATTCCTCTCATTCTAGATTTTATATCCCTCACCTATTCATAGTGGCTTGAGTTTCTTCTAGTCAGTTCACACTGTATGTGCATTTTTAGTGTTAGAGTCAAATGCATTCTTTCCTTCCATTTTCTTTTGCCCTCCCCTTCTCCCTCCCTCCCCACTTTCTCTTTGTCCCTCTCCATAGGTACATCCCTCCCTTCCTATTTCTCCTTTTTTCTTTCTTTTTCCTTTTTTTCTCTTTCCTCTCACTTTTGTTCTTAAACTGATCTCAAGAGCAAGAGCATCGAGTCAGAATCTTTCAGAAGTTCTTTTATTGGCTTACTAAAAATACTTAGTGAAGTGACTTAACTCCTTTGGAGTTCACCTCTTTCATATCTGTCATTAACAGTGCTCCTTTGGGTAATTTGAAGCTAGTCTGCTTAACATCAATGAGGATGTTTCTAAGTGACTGAAATAGGTGCCATTCCATGGCTGTTTCCTTGGTGGTTCACTTTTCGTGTATTTCCTCTGGTACCTCATTAACTCTGTGAGGGCGGGTTCACCATTCTCCTGTTACAAGGAAGGAAACAGATTCCTGAAAGTTAAGGCAGATTCAATGATAGCATCCATCACATGAAAAATGGACCACATACTTATTCGTTAAACTAATCATAGCTAAGACATAGTTACAGGAGGTGAGACTAGAACTCAGAGCTAGACTCAGAGCTAGATTCCAAAGACCTTGTTCTTTCTGCTACAACACACGGTTGACTTTTAAGGTCTACAGCAGAAAGAGGCAAAGGGACTAATTAAGAACCATGTCAAAGAAAACACAACCAAAGTTTGATTTATTTGACCCTGCTTAAAACAAAACAAAACAAAACAAAAAGCCAGATCAACCCTAATGACCTGAAAGTTTTTTAAAATCTTGTACAATTTTCTTAAAAAACAAAACAAAAACAAAAAACCAATGTCGTGATGTGTTTTAATGGTGTAAAACTCAAACCACAAACTGCATTAAAAAAAAAAAAAAGAGTCAATGGAAATAAAGGAAATCCATCAAAAGTTGAGCAGGAGTTATTTTTAAGTGCGGGAACTATGGATGTTTTATTTCTTTTTTCACTTTCTACTTTTCTGTATTTTCTAAATGTTCTGTAGTAAGTGTGAGTTGCTTCTTCAATGAACTGAATCTTCAGTAAAATTAACTGGAATATTAAATTAGTGAAAAATAAAAAAGGTGTTATTGCTGTTATCAGCTTACATTTTTACCATGAGTTGAAAAAGTAACCACATAGAATCAGGTGATTGTGTACTGTGTTTATAAAAAAATGTTTTAATCAGGGCTTAGGAACCCCCTGCCACGACAAGCATGCTACCTGTTTGATGGAAGAAAAAAGTCTTAACTGAGTTAAGCTTTGGAGTTTAATTACTGTTTGAATGAAGAATTAAGACTTTAAAACCCGCTTGAGCATTAACTCATCAAGACCTCTGACATACTGTTTTAATAAAACTTCTGAAGTTGATGCCACACCGGAAACAGGAGCAAAAAGAACCAACTCAATAGATTCTGGGACTGAGTTTATGCTTTGTGAAAACTCTAGCTTGTCTTGAGAAGTTGAGGGAAGGGAAAACCTGTTCAGCTCATTTATCGTCAGACTTCACAAGTTCTCCACAGTTCTTTTAGGGGTCAGCCTCACCTTCCTAGTTTATTCCGGACTGAGAGAAATAGCCATTATAGGAAATTGTTTTATGACTTTAGTACTTTCAGTTTAAGTCATTTTAATTGAAATGTATTTAATTTGAAAACTGCAGTATCTGATTCTCTAACGTATCACCTTGCATAAGGCAGTTCAATTTTCTCAGAAGTACACCCACGAGCACCCTGGAAATAATTAGGAAGACTGTGGCCAGTTATGTTGTAAATGTAAAGGATAATTTAAAAGTGTTAATTTATTCATTAATTCACCAAGCTTATCTTCAGATGATGAGGATAAAAAGGCAAATGTAAACTGGTTCTGGCCTTCCAAAAGTCAGGTGAGGGACTAGAAGACAGTGCTTACTATTACTATTACTGAGATGTGGGATTATTGTCTTGTGTGCTTACAAAACCACCTGATTCAGTTCACAATTTCTCAAAAACATCCTGGGGTAGTGTGTGTACGTGTGTGTGCGTGTGTGTGTGTGTGTGTGTCTGTGTGCGTTTTTTTTAAAAGAACTCTACCTTAGAGTCATAAAATCTGATTTCAAACCTCAGGAAAGCTACTTAATATGTAACTGTGCAAACTTGGATAAACTTGGATAAAAATGAGTAATATACCTATGTAGGTATGTATATGTTTTTATTTTATACATATGCAGATTTATTTATGTTAGTACTTACAACTCAAACTCTTTTTCAAGTTATTATGGGAACATACAAAAGAGTCTGGAAAAAAAAGGAAGATAGGTGACTTTCTTTTTTTTTTCCCCCCCTAGAGGGGTAACTTTCAGCTAAACAATTTATGAATGACACAAATTTTTTTGCATAGTAAAAATACTTTTTATTCTTAATTTTAAAATACTATTTAATTTTTAAAATAAATAACATAGTCAACAGGTAAGAATGAGTATACAGTACATAGGTCTCTCATTTCCTTGTTCCCCAGTCACAACAAGCACAACGGTTAGCAATTTCTTATTATCTTTCCAGAGATATGTTACATTTGCAAATATACAAAACAAAGAATAGGATACTAAACACTCTTAGGCACTTTGCTTTTTTATTTTATTAAATTTTCAAAAATGTTTTGAAACATTCCAAACATTCAAATGAGAAACTACTGCTTCGAATTATCAGGCAAGCTGTGAACTCATAGCTCTTTGGGATAAGATCAATGGTTCTCTCTGGAGCAGGGCAGCCCATTGTAGAGAGAGAAAGAAAAAACATCAATATCCCTTCATCCCACCCACCACACAACTTTATGAAAGTATATCGGGATGTCAGTGTTTGCTCCAGTTTTTTGGAAACTTAACACACACAGTTGACATCATTTGAGCATCCCTTCTTGGTTTCATATTATCTTATACTCCTAACATAATTCACAGACTTTCTCATGTATAATTTATATCTTCACTCAACATTTATATATCTAACAATGTGGATAATACTATACTATATAATGTGCTCATGTTTATTGGTATTATAGTTTACAAAAACAAGATATTACTACACATATCAGTCTACAACTTGTTTTTAAAAATCAACCTGTTTGTAACAGGTTCATCTTAACACACATAACTACTGAATTTTTAAATATATGTATTTAGTATTTCATGACATGATTACATTATAATTTATTAGTCTATTTTCCTATTAAATTCTTTCTGTTTTTATTTTTTTAAATTATAAACTATGGTACAAAAAAGCCTATGTACATTATGCACATGCAAACATTTCTCCAAGTTATTATTTAGAAATAGAGTATGAACATCATCAACTTTATGAGATATCATGAAATTGCTCTCCAAAGTAGTGGTACAAATTTGTATGCTTATTTGCAGTACATGTTAGTTGTAGTTACTCTGCACCATGGCATCTCTTGCTATTGTTGTTTTGTTTTGTTTTTTTGGTACTGGGGATTGAACCCAGGGGCACTTAACCACTAAGCCACATCTTTTTTATATTTTATTTAAAGACAGGGTCTCACTGAGTTGCTTAGAGTCTTGCTAAGTTGCTGAGACTGGCTTTGAACTTGTGATCTTCCCACCTCCCCGCCAACCCTGAGCTGATGCAGTTACAGGCATGCAATACAATGCCAAGCATCTTGCTATTGTTATAATGTAAACTTTGTCAATCTGAGATGATGGCTTACTGCTATATTTTATCTATTAGTAGATTATCTTTCCATTTTTCTTATTAAGAGTATTCTTTCTTTGATTTCCTGTTCACACATCTTGTTTATTCTTTTACTTTTATTCAGCCAAAAATATTATTTGTCTTTATGAGTTATGAATATCCTTTCAAGGACTGCGAGTTTATTCTTTCACTTTGTTTTTTTTGTGTCTTTGTTGAGCATAAGAATTGTTGTTTTCAAATCCCGATGTTATCAAATTTACCAATATTTTGTGCTACTTTTGTCCTTAGTAAGAAATTTTTCCACATCAGAATGTTATGAAGATATTACATATTTCCCACCACTTTTACCATTTAGATCTTTAATTCATAAGGAATTTATTTTTGTATATGGTCTAAGAATGGAATCCAATTTTATTTTATTTTTTCCATAAAGTTAATCAATTGTCCTGGTACCGTTTATTGAAGAGTACTGCCTTTCCTCATTCATTTATACTACTATATTGGTCATTCTTCAAGTTTCAACATATGTGAGGATCTGTTTCTGGATTCTCTATTATGTTACTTTGGCTTATTTGATTCTTCCTGTGCCAATACCACACTGTCTCATTTTCTATAGCTCTATAAATTCTTGATATTATTTGGTCAGCCAAATTTCCCCTCCCCCTTACTTCTTATTCTTCATTTATCTTGGCTCTCCTTGATTCTTTGTGCTTCCATATTAATTTTAGGATTCACTTGTCAAGTTTCATAAAGTATCTTTTGGATTTTAGTTAGAATATTATTAAGTTTATTGAGTATTTTGGGGCAAGATTGACATCTTTATAATTCTCAAATGTAGTAGCATATCTCTGTATTCAATATTTTTTTCTGGTGTTCAAAAATATTTTCTTTTCCCCATGGAGGTCTTAACCATCACATATTAGGTTTACTTATTAGGTATTTTATAGGTTGTTTTTTTTTTTTTCTACTTCATTTTCTGGCTAGTAGTTTTATTTTGTTGAAATGCCAATAATTTTTGTATGTTGCTTTGAGTTCAGTAGGTTTATGAAACTTTATTAGTTCTAGTAAATGAAAAGCACTTGGATTTCCTTTGTTTAAAATTATATTGTTTACAAATATCAACAGTTTTATTGCTTCTCTTTTGAATCTTAAGTCACTTCCTCCTCTTTTTCCTGTATTGCACAGGATGAGACCTCCCTCACAGTTGACTCCAAGTGGTTGTTGCTGCTGGAAGCTGATATCTTTAGATTTTTCCATAGATTTCTTTAATTTGGTACTATTTCTAGCTTGCCATGATGGTTAATTTTGTGTCAAGCTGACGAAGTCACATAGTGTCTTTGACATTTTAGTCAAAAATTATTCTGGGTATGTCTGTGAAGGAGTTTCTGGAAGCAAGTACTATTTGAATTAGTAAACTGAATAAAGCAAATGGCCCTGGCTAGTGTGGATGGGCCCCACGTCTGATCACTTGAAGGCTTGCATAGAACAAAAAGGTTGATCCTTCCACAAATAAGGTAACTCCAATTCCTACTACCTTTAAGCTGAGACATCATTTTATCCTGCCTGTTTTAGTAAGCTTTTTCGCTGCTGTGACTAAATGACTCGACCATCACAACTGTAGAGGAGGAAGTTTATTTGAGGGCTCACAGTTTCAGAGGTCTTAGTCCATAGAAGGCCAGCTCCATTTCTCAGGGTTTGAGGTGAGGCTGAACATCTTGGTGGAAGAATGTGGCAGAGGGAAACAGCTTACATGGTGATTAGAAAGCAGAGAGAGAGAGAGAGAGAGAGAGTTCACTTGCCAGATACAAATATATACCCCAAAGCCACGCCCCAACTCCCACGTCCTCCTGTCACACCCTACCACTTCATTTACCACTAAATCAATCTCTATCGGGGGATTAAATCACTGATGGGGTTGAGACTTTTACAACCCAATCATTTTTCCTCTGAACCTTCTTGCATTGCCTTACACGTGAGCTTTTAGGGGACACCTCACATCCAAACCATAACACTGCCTTAAGACCGCAACTGACCATCAGCTCTTCCTAGGTCTTGAGCTTGTGGCCTGTGGACTAGAACTACACCTTGGCTGTTCTGGGTTTGCAGTTTGCTGACTGAAGATCCTGGCACTTAACAACCTCCATAATCCCATGAACCAATTTCTTTACACAAGTCTCTGTTTTTTCTTTTTCTTTTTTTTCTGGAGAATTTTAATATATTTTCAAACATATTTTATCCGTGAATAAACTCAATCACTCTGACTACTGCAACTATCTAAGATAAGCCACCAACTCACTTTGTCTGAAGCATTGTCTTGTCCTGTTAACTGTTCTTCCCTTTGGAGCAGTTTTACTATCAATTATACATGCCCAAGTATATGTTATTCTCTACACAGTAACCAGAAAGTTTCTTTAAAACACAAATCGGATGATGTCAGTCCTTTTCTGAACATCCTCCTTACCATCACATTTAGAAACTAATCCAAAGTCCTTTCTTTGGGCTACAAAATCCTATGTGAGCTGGGTCCTAGAAGTCTCTCCTATCTCATCTCCTTTCTCTGGCTCAGTCCCTCCATCCCTATCATTGCTTCTTTTTCTGGGCCAAAGGGCTCTTCATTATCCTAGATTTGAGCAAACTTCTGCCTGGGAGCCTTCATACCGAGTTTTCTCTGCCCGATATGCTCTCTCTAAAAATGTGCTTGTCTCACTTCCTCACTTTATCCAGGTGCCAGCTCAAAATAGCACTCTTCATCACATCCTATCTCAAAATACTGCTTTGTTTTCTTTATGGCAGTTATTACATCATGGCACTACTCAGTTTAACTATCTGTTTATTTGACTATTTCTGATTCACCCTCTTGAATGTAAAATGTAAGAGGCAGGGAATTCTTGTATTTATTATCTGGTATATCACTGATGCTTGAGACAATGCCTAACACATATTTTGTTGACTAAATAGATAAATGCATCAATTTTGTTGCCTTTTCTTGCATTTTTATGTGTCTACTATATGCTAATGCAATCGATAGACTTTTTGATATTGAAATAGTTTTGTGTTCTTAGAATAATGTTACTTGAACATGGTGAGTGTGTGTGTGTGTGTACTTTTAATATACAAATGAATTTGATTTGTTAAGAATTTATTTTGGATTTTTTGTCCACATAGGAGTTCTGTTTTTTGTTGTTTTTTGGACGACAGATTGAACCCACAGGCACTTGACCACTGAGCCACATTCCCAGCCCTTTTTTGTATTTTATTTAGAGATAGGGTCTCCTTGAGTTGCTGAGGGCCTCGCTAAGTTGCTGAGGCTGCCTTTGAATTTTCCATCCTCCTGCCTCAGCCTCCCGAGCTGCTGGGATTACAGGAGTGTCCCAACATGCCCAGCAGGAGTTATTCTTTAGTTTTCTTTTTTTGAAACATCCTTGTCTGGTTTTGGTATCAAGAGTATATTAAATTCAAAAATTAAGGCAGCCAATTTTCCATCTGTTTCTTTCTCAATTAAATAATTTATACAAAATGGCTAAGTTTTGTCTTTAGAAAATATAAGATACATATATACAGCTGCCTTAGCCTGGTGTTTGTAGAGGGGAGTTTTCTAACTAATAATTTGATTTCTTTAATAAGACATATTTATTCATGTTTTTAATTTTTTTCTCCAATTTAGGTAATTACCACATTATCTAAATTTTCAACTGTTATACTATTATTTAAAATTATTATGTCTATATTTATACCCTTTTTATTACTAATTATTTATGATTTCATTTACAATTTCTATCTAAGTTCTAACTTTGTTTATTAATACTCTTAAGTATTTCATTACTTTTTAATTATTAATTTGTACTTTTATCTTAATTATTTCCTGAGAGTAGATATATCTTTTTGTTTTCTTTGTCATTTTGTCCTATTTTAAACACCTAATTTTTTGTTTGTTTGTTTATTTGGTACTGAGGAATTAACCTGTGGGTGCTAAATTTATCACTGAGCTGCATACCCAGCCATTTGTTTGTTTGTTTGTTTGTTTAAATTTTGAAACAGGGTCTTACTAAGTTCCTAACTCTGGCCTCAAACTTGCCATCTTCCTCTCAGCCTCCTGAGTCACTGGAATTTTAGACGTCCACTACTATATCTGGATTAAATCTGTATTTTAAATATGGTAAAGGCAATAATTTTGATATATCCCTCAAGTGTTATAGTATTGCTTTTATTATTACTTACATTGAAATATTTTCCTAACTTGAAATGCAGTTTAAAATCCCAGCATACATGGGATTCTTTAAAACTACTTTTTGTTTTTTCCCTTCTATTGATTTATTTTTAAAATTGTTGCATATAGTAATAAGTAACAGTGGAATTCATTGTAATGTATTCATATGCATATGCACATGGCATAGTTTGGTTAATTTCATTCTGCTGTTTCTCCCTTTTTCCCTTCAATGCCATAATTTTATTCTTCTTGTGGCAAAGTAAAAGTCCATTGAGTATATATATATAGAAGGTTTTCTTTAACCAGTTTTCCATTGAGGGACACCTAGACTGGTCCTATAATTTGGCTATTGTGAAATGTGCTGCTGTAAATATTGGTATGCAAGTTTCATTATAGTATGCTGGTTTTAGATCTTTTGGATAAATTCTAAGGAGTGGGATATCAGGGTCATATGATGGGTCCATTCCTAGTATTTTGAGGAATTCCAGTACTGTTTTCAAAAGTGTTTGTACCAATGTGCAGTCCCATCAGCAACATATAAGTGTACCTTTCCCCCCTCATCCTCATCAACATTTATTGTTATTAGCATTCTTGATAGTTGCCATATTAACCAGATGAAATCACAAGAGTAGTTTTTCACTTTGTATTTCCCTGATTGCTAAGAAAGTTGAACATTTTTGCATGTATTTGTAGTCCATTTGTATTTCTTCTCTTGAGAAGTGGCTGTTTAGTTGATTTGCCCATTTATCAATTGGGTTAATGGGGGGGGTTGTTTGTTTTGGGTTTTTTGGTGTTATTTGAGTTCTATTTTTTCTAGATATTAATCTCCTCTCAGAAGAGTAGCTGTCAAAGATTTTCTCCCATTCTGAAGGCTCTCTCTTCACATTCTTGTTTCCATTGCTGTGCAGAAGCTTTTTATTTGAAGTCATCCCACTTATTGATTCTTGATTTTATTTCTTGAGCATTAGGGGTCTTATTAAGGAAGTTGATGCCTGTGCCAATATACTGAACGGTTGACCCTATGTTTTCTCCCAGCAGTTGCTGTGTTTCTGGTCGAATGCCTAAATCATTAGTCCATTCTGAGTTGATTTTTGGGCAGGGTGAGAGAGAGGGATCTAGTTTCATTTTTCTACATATGAATATCCAGTTTTCAAAGCATCATCTGTTAAAAATGCTATCTTTTCTCCAGTGTATGCTTTTGGCAATTTTGTCAAGGAACACATCTATGTGGATTTTTCTCTGTATCTTCTATTCCATTCCATTGGTCTTCATGTCTGTCTTTATGCCAATAACATGCTGTTTTTGAAACTACAGCTGTGTAGTAGTTTCTCTCTTATTGTTCCATATGGAATATTTTGGGTATTTTATTCTTCCATATGTATTTTAGGACTGTTTTTTCTAGTTTCATGAAGAATAACATTGGTATTTTGATGGAGATCATATTAAGTCTGTATCTCACTTTTGATAATATGGCCATTTTGACAATATGAATTCTGCAAATTCAAGAGCATGGTAGATCTTTCCATCTTCTAAAGTCATCCTTAATTTCTTTCCTCAATGTCCTGTAATTTTCACTGTTGAGGCCTTTCACCTTCTTGTTTAGATTATTCCCTAGGTTTTTATTCTTTTATAAAATTGAATTGTTTTCCTGTTATCTTTCTTGGGAGATTCATTATTGGAATATAGGAAAATTGTTCATTTTTGTATGTTGATCTTGTATCCTGTTACTTTTCTGAATTTATCAGCTCTAGAAGTCTTTTGGTAGAGTTTTTTGAGTCTTCTAAGTATACAATCATATCATTAGAAAAGAGATAATTTGATATCTTCTTTTCCTATTTGTATCCCTTCTCTTGCCTGATTGCTAACTATATTGAATAAGATGGTAAAAGTGGACATCCTTGTGCTGTTTCTGATTTTAGAGAAAAAACTGTGCTCAGTATGATGTTGGCTTTGGACTTTATTCCTTTGAGGTAAGTTCCTTCTAACCTGCATTTTCTCCAGTGTTTTTAATATAAATGGGTACTGAATTTTGTCAAGGTCTTTTCTGCATCTTTTGAGATTATCATGTGATTTTTGCCCTTACCTCTATTTCTGTGATGAATTACATTTATTGATTTGCATATGTTAATCCAACCTTGCATCCCTAGAATAAAACCAATCTTCTTAATGTGTTTTTGAATGTGAATTGCCAATATTCTAATAAGAATTTTATATCTATGTTCATCAGGGATATTGATCTGTAGTTTTCTTTCTTGATATGTCTTTATCTGGTTTTGGTATCAGGGTGATACTGGTTTTAGAGAATGAATTTGGGAGTGTTTCCTCCCTTTATATTTCATGGAATAATTTGAGGAGGACTGACATTAGTTCTTCTTTAAAGGTCTGGTAGAACTCTACTGAGACTCATCTGATTGCAGGCTTTTCTTTACTGAGAAACTTCATTGCTTCAATCTTGTTGCTTGATATTGGTCTGTTTACATTTTCTGTATCCTCTTGTTTCAATTTGGGTACATCATATGTGTCCAGAAATTGTAAATATCTTTTAGATATATAAGTTTTCAAAAATAGTTTCTAAAGATCCTCTGGATTTAAGCAATGTCTGTTGTGATTTCTCCTTTATCATAACTTGATTTTATTGATTTGGGTCTTCTCTGTCTTTTGGTTAGCTAAGCATTTATCAATCTTCTTTATCAAAGAACCAACTCTGTTACATTGATCTTTTGTATTTTTTTTTATTTTTTAAAGTTATGTACTTATTTATTTGTTCTTATTAGTTATACATGATAATAGAATTATTTTAACATATTATAGAAATATAGAGTATAACTTCTCATTCTTCTGGGTGTACATGATGTAGAATTACATTGATCATGTAATCGTATACGCACATAGTATAGTAATATCCAATTCATTCTTTACCTTTCTTATTCTCATTCCCTCTTTCTTCCCTTCATTCCCCTTTGTCTAATCTAAAGTACTTCTATTCTTCCCTCAATCTCTCCCCCCTTTTGAATTAGCATACATATATATGAGAAAACATTCGACCTTTGGTGCTTTGGAATTGGCTTATTTCATTAAGCATGATAGTCTCCAGTTCCATCCATTTACTAGTAAAGTCATAAAGTTATTCTTCTTTATGGCTAAGTTATAGTCCATTGTGTATATATACAGCACGTTTTCTTTATCCATTCATCTGTCGAAGGGCACCTAGGTTGGTTCCATAGCTTAGCTATTGAGATTAAGCTTCTAAAAACATTGAAATGACTGTCACTATAGTATGCCGATTTTAAGTCCTTTGGGTATAAACCAAGGAGTGGGATAGATGGGTCAAATGGTGGTTCCATTCCAAGTTTTCTAAGGAATCTCCATGCTTCTTTCCAGAGTAGTTGCATCAATTTGCAGTCCCACCAGCAATGTGTGAGTGTACCTTTTCTCCTTCATCTCCACCAACATTTATTGTTGCTTTATTCTTGATAACTGCCATTCTGACTAGAATAAGATGAAATCTCTGTAATTCACATTTCTCTAATTGCTAGAGATGTTGAACATTTTTTCATGTATTTGTTAATGGATCATATTTCTTCCATGAAGTGTTATATTGTTTTTTATTCTCAAAAAAACTACCTTTAATGTTATTTAATTGCACTGTAGTTAGAGAATGAGGTCTATATAATATTAATTTCTTACAATCTATGGAGATATTCTCAGTGGCCTAGCACATGTTCAAATTTTTAATATTTCATATGTACTTGTAAAGAATGTACATTTTTATTTGATGGAATACAGAGCTATGTATGTTTTACTTTGAAGTATCTATATCCCTATTTTCTCTGTTAGATATAATTTGAAATTTTATCGTTCAGTACTTTGAAGTTCATAATATACATTCTTCACAGTTCAATACTTTTATTATTGTGTGATGTATAGCTTCATTTCTATTAATATTGTTTTGATTTAAATTCTATCTTATCTAATATTAACATTAACACAATGACTTTCTTTTGCTGTTGGCATGATATGTCTTGTCTTTATCTAATTCATAGAATAAAAAAGCTATGAGATTTGTCTTAGGTTCACACAGCTAACGCACAGACACTAAGATTTGACCGTAAGCAATCTTATACCAATTCTAATGTTTATCCTGTGTGTCTGATACTTTTTCTATTTTTCTCTTTTGCGTTACCATGTACTTCTTGACCTATTCTATACCTTGCTTAACATATTCTTAGTGATTATTTCATATCAGTGTATAGACAGAGTGTCTTCATTAAATAATGCATAGTAATTTACTGTATGTTTCCATATTTACTTAATTATTCCCTTAAAGATGGGCATTAGAATTATTTTGAATAGTTTGCTATTTCCAACTGAAGCCAATATTCTTGAACATAAGAGTTTGAAAATGATGGAGTATAGCTATAAAGTAAATTCCTAACAATGGAATTACTCTGTCAGAGATTATGTGTATTTCCTATTTTATGGATTGTGTACTATTGTACAGTTGTTTTCTATAGAGGTTATGTTTTACTCCCCAAAATAGCTATGAAAGTTCCTATTTCTCTTTCTTTCTCACCAATTATGAAACTTCAAACTCTGATCTTTGTTAATCTGGCAAGTAAAAAGATGGTATATCACTGTTTTAATTTTCATTTTTATGAGACCGAGCATGTTTTCATTTTTCTATTAACTGCTTGTTTGTTATATTATCAATGATTTAAAAATTTGTATCTATTCTGAAAAATGTACTCACTTTCATATTTTTTTAAGTCTGAGGTTTATGGTTAAATGGATTTCTTATACAAACTCTAGTACTTTTGTTTTCTTCTTCATTTAGTTCTTGGTTGACTGAAAGTTTTCTTCTGGTGGATCATCTTCTATCCTTGAATTAATCTGCATAGTTTGAAAACCTTAGTTTATACTTTTTAAAAAAGGTCTTTGAAAGTATTTCTTTTCTGTGTGCATTTGCTCCTTGTATAAATGTATTCTTTTTGACTGCAAGCCCAAATAAGTCTTTCCTTCTTTCTTTCCTTCCTTCCTTCCTTCCTTCCTTCCTTCCCCTCTCTCACCCTCCTTCCTTCCCTTCTTCCTTTCTTTCTTTTTTTTATTAGTACTAAATTTCTGAGGATTCTTTTATTCAATAAATGTTTTTAGCCATATATTTTCACTTTATTTTATTTAGGCGTTCCATAAAAGTAGAGATCTTCATATATTGAAGGACTCCTTTCTGAGTTAGAGACATGGCCAAGAGTTGGACCAAGATTGGAAGTCTGAGAGCAACACTTAGATCTCAGTCCTACCTTTGTCCATCAGAGTCTGACCTCGATTTTTTTATCATCAGGTATCCCAGACTGCCTTCCCTTACCTGTTCCAAAACCACATGGGAGGCTTCCCCAGCATCATCAGCCCGTGGCATCCTGTTTCTTTTGGAACCCCTTTGAAAGAGCTATTTTGGCACTAGATGAAGGGTTGCATTTTTTTTTTTTAATCTATGTTAAAATTGGGGTTGATGTGCTGGGCACATAATTTTAATAATTTTCCACTAGAAAGTATATAAACACCCAACAAAAAAAAATTTTTTGAGCCTAACTGTGTTCCAGGCAAAATTTTAGAATCCTGGGGCTGCATTAGTATTAAAAAAAAAAAAAAAGACACAAATCCTTACCTTGTGGAACTTACAGTATTGTGGGGGACCCAGACAATAAGCAATAAGCAAAACAAATAGGTTAAATACACTTAAGATGCCAGTATGTTATGGGGAACAATTAAACAAAAAGGGAATTAGGGGGTTCCAGATCTCTAAATGGGGTGATGAATGTCAGCTTCCCCCAAAAAGATGACATTTGAGCAGACTTAAGGAAAAGCATTCTTCAGGAAGAAGTTCTGACAGAGACAATAGCCAGGGAAAAAACCATAAGATGCCAACATTCAGGGAATAGCCAGGAAGCCAAACTGACTAGAACAGAAACATGATGATATTAGAGAGGAAATGGGGCCTTTAACCCATCATTGGAGTCTGACTTTTGTTCCAAATGTGATGGGAAGCTACAGAATTTTGAGTAGAGAATTAGAAACAAACTGTACCTGTACCACCCTAGAGATAGCAACTTTTGATGGGCTTTGCCCTAAAGAAGAAATGGGTGTAGTTGTATAAGGGAAGGAAACAGGCATTAAAAGATTATATATAAAAATTTTAACTTATATATACTTTTAAACTTATATATAACTTTTTAACTTATATATAAAATTGTATATAATTTTAGGTACCATGTGACATTTTGATACATGTATGCATTTTGTAATGTTCAAATCAGGCTAAACATTTATCTCCCAAAACATTTATCATTTCTTTATGGTAAAAACATTCATAATCCTTTCTTCTGGCTTCTTTAAAAAATAAACAATACATTATCATTACCTAAAGTCACCCCACTTAGTTCTTATTCTTAACTAACTATAACTTAGTACCCATTAGTTAACCTCTTCCCATTCTTCCCTCCCCCTCCTCTTCCTAGTCTCTAGTAACTATCACTCTATCATTACCTTCTATGAGAGCAAACTTTTTATATTCTACATATGAGTGAGATCGTGTGGTACTTGTGTTTCTGGGCTTAGCTTATTTCATTAAACATTATCACCTCCAGTTTCATCCATGTTGTTACAGATGACAGGATTTTGTTATTTTTTATGATGAAGAGTATATGATTATATATATAAACCACATTTTATTTATTCAACTAATGATATACACTTAGGTTGTTTCCATGTCTTGGTGATTGTGAAAAGTCCCATTTATTGCAGGACTTATTGGATAGATAATCAATGATGGGATTGCTGGATTATATGGTAATTCCATTTTAAATTTTTTGAGAAACCTCCATATTGTTCTCCACAATGGCTTTAACTAATTTATATTTCCCAACAGTATGCGAGGGTTTCCTTATCTCTACATCCTTTCCAGCACCTGTTATCTTTCATATTTTTGATAATAGTCATTATTATTGGGGTGATGTGATAACTCATTGTAGTTTTAATTTGCATTTCTTCAATGATTGGTGAAGTGAAATATTTTTTCACCTACCCTTTGGCCTTTTGTATGTCTTCCTTGTCTATTCAGATGTCTTGCCAGATTTTAAAATGCTTTATTTGATTTATTGTTATGAGGATTTTTGAGTTCTTTATGTTTTCTAGTTCTTAACCCACTGTCATATGTACAGTTTGCAAATATTTTATTCCATTGAACAGGTTGTCTCTTCAGTCTGTTAACTGTTTCACTTGCTGTGCAAAAGGTTTTTAGTTCGATGAAATTCTAATTTTTACTTTTGTTTCCTGTGTTTTGGGACTTTTGCCAAAAAGTACTTGCCCATTCTAATGTCCTAAACCATTTTCCTTCTATTAGTTTCAAAGTTTGAGGTCTTATAATTAGATCTTTAATTCATTTCAGTTTCTTTGTAAATGATGACTGATGGGTGTCTAGTTTCATCCTCTGCAGATGAATCCAGTTTTTCCAGCACCAGTTATTGAAAATACCATCTTCTCCAACACGTATTCTCAGAATGTTTGTCAAAGATCAGTTGCATGTAAATATGTGGTTTTATTCCTAAGCTCTCAATTCTGTTCCATTGGCTATGCATCTATTTTTATGCAAATAACATGCTATTTTAATTACCACAACTTTGTAGTGGGCTTTGAAGTCAGGTAGAGTAACATCTCCTGCTTTGTTCTTTTTACTCAAGAATGCTTTGACTATTATGAGTTGTTTATTTGTTTGTTTTTATAGATGCATACACATTTTACAATTGTATTTTTCTAGTTCTGTGAGGAATACAGAACTGAATCTTTAGATTTAGAGATTACACTGAATCTATAGATAACTTTTGGTAGTATGGGCATTTTTAACAGTATGGATTCTTTCAATCCATGAACCTGGGATATCCTTCCATTTCTTTGTGTCACTTTGATTTCTTTCATCAATACTTTTATAGTTTTCAGTATAGAGATCCTTCATCTTTGGTTAAATTTATTCCTAGGTAAAAGGATCTGAGAAATGCTTTCTTGATTTTTTTTCAGATAATTCACTATTGGCATATAGCAACATTACTGATTTTACATATTGACTTTGTATCCTGTAACTTTGTTGAATTTGTTTAATTCTAAAAGTTTTTTGGTTGAGCATTTGGAATTTTTTATATATAAGATCATGTCATCTACAAACAGTGACAATTTGAATTCAGTCTCTTTCAGAAGCCCTTTATTTCTTTGACTTGCCTAATCACCTTGTGTAGTATCCTGAGTACTGTGTGAAATACAAGTGGTGAAAGTGAGCATCTTTGTCATGTTCTTTGTTTTTATTTTCTGTGTTCTACCATTCACTCTATATAAATTTATTATCTTTTTGATTCAGAGCCCAGATAATATTTTCTTTTTCTTTCTGGAGATTGAACATAAGGACACTTCATCACTGAGCTACATCTCAAGGTCTTTTTATTTTGAGACAGGGTCTCATTAAGTTGCTAAGGATCTAGCTAAATTCCCAAGGCTGACCTTGAACTTGCAATCATCCTGCCTCAGCCTTCTGAGTCACTGGGATTAGAGGCATGCACCACCCACACCCAGGCTTCTTCTTTAAAGTCCAGAAACTTACTAGGATGTAATCTCTATGTTCATTTTTCTAAGTATGTTCCTTCTTTCTACACAACCGAGACTACTTATATTGTAATTTTTTCTTTAGTTATATCTTTAAATATTTTTCCTCTGTCACCATTTATCTTCTCAGAATTCTTTAAAACATTATTTATAGGTTCAATATTTTGTCGACTAAATCTTTCATATCTGTTTTACATATTTATTGCTTCCTCCCTAATCCTTTTAATCTCTTGTTAACGTTTCATTCTATTTTGTTCTCTTTACAATGTTCCATATCCCTTACTGTGTTTAGTAGTCTTCTGTCCTGTGTTGCTTCCAATATGTCCTTGATTTTTGTGATGGTTTTATTTCACTTTTTTTTTCTTTCCAGTACAAGTTTCAATGTATTCTGTTGCTTCACTCTGTTTTTCCATTGTTCTCATATTTGTACTTAGAATTCCTATTTTATAGAAGCAATAACTTCTTAACCTGTAAAACTTCATGGCAAATACTTATTCAGTGTCTTAAGAGCTCTGTAGAAGTACTTATCTGGTGATGGTTTATTACCTGCCATTCTTTTTTCTTTTTTTCTTATAATTTATTTGGACAGTTTAGTGATAGTTCTTTTATTTCTTTTAATATGCTTATTTGAATAAGGTTACTTCTTTCTGAAATACAGTCATCCTTTGGTATCCATTGGTGGATTGGATACCCCTTCCCTTCCAGATAATAAAATCATTGGATGCTTGAGTTCTTTATGTAAAAAGGTGTAGTATTTGCATACATGCCATACCCAGTTTTCCAGATAATTTAAATTATCTCAAGATTACTTGTAATACCTTACACAATGTAAATGCTATCTCTGTAAATAGATATACTGTAATGTTTAGGGAGTAATTACAAGAAAAAGCCTATATATGCTCAGCACAGATTAAATTATTTTTTCCCAAATATTTTCCATCCATAGTAGAATCTGGGTATGCAGAATAGGCAGATATGAAGGGAAAACTGTAACTACTTATGGTGTGATATTTTGAGAAGGGTGAGGGTTACTCTCTATTTGCAGGAATATTTCTTATGATACTAGTTTGTTAGTATTGAGCTGCTTCACCCTATGAAACAAAGTGATATTTCAGGACTTTTCACAATGCATTCTTCCTCCTTTACCCTATGCATCAAAAGACTACTTTCTGTCACATGACTTATCTTTATGTTTACATTTCCTCATTTTGCCCCTGTCACCCCCGCCCCTGCTTTTTGTTTTTTCTCTGTCTAGGGAAGCTCTTCTTATTTAACCATATATATAACCATATTGTCCCAATCAGGGGAAAGTTGAATTTTGCCAGTCTTGAAATAGCTTTGCAAACTCCTGAGGCCTTTTAGCATCTTCCCACATTCCTGTTTTATTTCAGAAGATTTGATGGCCCACTTCCTGTATCAGGGTCCAGAGTAACAGGTAACTTTCAATGTCATAGATGAATTTTAGTTTTTTTTTTTTATTCTTGCTCTTCTTGTTGATTTGGATATTTCTAAAAAGGAGAAAATAAAAATATCTTCCTTATTTCACCCATTTTTAAACTGCAAACACCATATTAAAATTTTAAAAAGAACTTCTATGACCAATAAGTTTTAATACACTCCTGAAATTTCTTCATTGCTTTCATTTCTAATCCTTGAGTCACTTTCATTCCTTTCTTTCTTTATGGTTACCTATA
This sequence comes from Sciurus carolinensis, assembly GCF_902686445.1. Lineage (NCBI taxonomy): Eukaryota > Metazoa > Chordata > Mammalia > Rodentia > Sciuridae > Sciurus > Sciurus carolinensis. The sequence continues at coordinate 94,114,773 of NC_062216.1, read as the reverse complement.
ACTTAATTTTAAGCCTGCTCAATTTTAGACATGGGGCATGGCACTTATAAAATGTAAAGACTAGTTTATTCAGAGCCTTTCCCATGACTTCTAGAATATTTTTCAGGATCATATTATTTTTCTAAATTATCACTTATTCAAGAATTATAGTTCACAAAATTTTGTAATTATATGTTCAATCAAAAGATCACAGTGAAATTGTGACAAATTTTTTTCCCTCTGTGATAAACAAAAGCATGATGCTGTCTAATATAAAAATAGAACATTACTTCATTCCAAAATATACACATTACCCTAAAGATCAATGTAGAAAAAAATTATGCTGTATTTGAAATTGGTAAACTGATATGCAAAGTCATTATTTTGAAATAGCACATCAATTAATGATGAAGTATGTCCACATTTTCCATATTGAAGTTTGCAGCTGTTGCAAATATCTTTTCCTTTAGTCACTGAAAGAATTCAGTATGTTTAAAATATCAAGCAACTTTAAAAACATTAAACATCCTTTTATCATTTTGCAGGAAGAGGCGCCTGTCCATAACACATCTCACTCTAGGTTTTACAGAAGTGCAGGGTTCTATTAAACTTCCTGTCCCCTGGCTGCCTGCTTGGGTAGCTGTGGAAGCCATGTGATTGTAGCAAATATTGGGCGTAAATTTATATCTTTGGCATAAAATGAAAGATAAAATTATCGGAAATCTGAAAATGTTTTTGCTTGTCTAACAACTTGATCTTAAAAGTTCTGTACACCACCTTCGAAAGGGAGAGGGTTGGGATAATGTCAATAGTCTAAACATTGGTCTGGGCTTCTGGCAAATCTTTCATGAGAGGCAATGGGGGTGCGACTGATGCTTACCAAGAACACTTAAGATATTCTCCATGACAGGCCCACACATAATCTCTGTGCTGAAACAGCTGACTGTTATGTCCCCAGCCAATTAAACTATTTGACCTAAGGTAACATTACATCCAGACCCGAGAATTCAATGATTCAAGTTAAAGTAGGGAAAAGAAGAGATTTAAATTTACATACAGATTTTTTTTAAAGAAAAAATAATCAGTCAACCAAAGCACACAAGAATGGGTTCCTACTAAATATTTCTACTAAATGAACAATCCTCCACCCTGAAATACATAGCTTCTTTATTTCATAGTCAAACTTCTTAGGTATTTTTAAATTAGATACCCTTGTTGTCTATCAATAACATTGTTGCTACAGCTGCACCAGTTCTATCTCTCCCTGTCTCTGATTTTGGGGGGTACTGGAAACCAGTGTGGTTTGTTTTTGTATATAGCAACTTGGCTCGCATCACATGAAGACCACAGAAGAATCTGATAACACATTTGGATTTAGACTGCACATGCACAGATAAAAACACATCCAAAGCCTACTTTTTCATTCTCACCCACAAGGATGAAATGTTACTGCCTTTAGAGTCATCAAGTGTTTCAGAACTTGAAATGTGTTTTAAGACAATACCATGGAGCTCTTCCAGGTATTTGTTAAGGTACTTTAAAATGATTATTCTGCTTTAAAAATTCTGGACTTTAAAATGATGTTGCTTTATTTTTTTCTGGCCAGTCTTAATCAGCTTAAATCTAACCAATATCGCTAGAAATTATATTTGAAATGGGATTGCTAGTTTCTTTTCAGTGTATGTGAGTACATCCTTTTAATGTGAATTTAAGAAATATCAGGCCAGCTGAAAAGTTGATTATGACACAAATCTACCTGTGAGGAGGTGAGGATTTAGATGGAGGCAAAGGTTAGAATTGAAAAGAGATACAGATTTATACCAAAACATTTCCTAAGCAAATGGCTTTTAAATTTGTGATAGTTGTGAAATCCTTCCTCAACTGAAATCTTATATGTAAGTCCAAGTTATTAGACACATAAAAGCAGAGCTTTCATACTTTGGATTAGACAGAGGGAAATGAAGGGAGGGAAGGGGTTTAGGGGTAGGAAGGATAGTAGAATGAATCTGACACTATTACCCTATGTGCATATATGGTTATATGACCAATTAATTCTACATATAATGTACAGCCAGAACAATGAGAAGTCATATTCCATTTTTGTATGATATGTCAAAATACATTCTACTGTCATGTATAACTAATTAGAACAAATAAAAAATAATAAATAAAATAATTTCCAAATCCAAAAAATAAAAAAAAGAAAGTCTCGATTGCCATCTGGATTTTCCAGGCTAACTGACATATGAATTCAGCAAAACCAAATAAGCATCCCCAGGGAGCTGGAGCTAAATAAATTGCTTATTGTACTAAGTTATATTTAGACTAGTTCTTGCCTGCAGGGAACTCTTAGCCCAAGAGGCCAGAGGCAGGTGATGTTGTCAAGCGAAACATGTTACTGGATGTGGTAATAAGGACAGAAGGATGGTCAGCTGTTGACAGGTAGAGATGGAAATGGGCCTGTTTTGTTACCAGAGAAGGACCTGTGTTACTGTTGACTCATCCTAAATGATTATTGTTTCCTCTGGCTAAATTGCAATAACTAAATTGGTATCATAGACTAGATATTTTTATACCTGCTTTTTTCTCCAATATTTTACCCAATTTAACATGAATTATATAGTTGTTTGAAAATATACTTTTCAATGGCATCTTAAAAAAAAAAGGCAGAGTTCTTCTGATTGAAATGGGAATAGGATACCACGAATCTCTCCTCTGAAGTTCCTTATCTTAACCCCTGGCAGTATCTTCTGTGGATTTTTTTTTTGGAACATAGCTCAGTTTCCAAAAACTCTTCTAATCTCTGCTGTATTCATACATTTTATTTTATTCAAATAATTGGGGACAGATATGTTTAAAGTATACTAGTCTTTGGTAGGTAGCAATTTCCTACTGTAGCAGTTGGAATAGCTATGCTGAAAACTAGAGAATGATTTTAAAGTAGAAATAAATGGGGACTAAATTAGAGAGAAGAAGTGGGTGGGGGAAGAATGAAAGATGGCAGTTGGTAAATTTTCTTTTTCATCATATTACACCATTGTAATATTTATTACATATTACATTTTCCTTCTCATCATATGTCTCATCATATAACAGAACTAACCAATTGATAGTTAATAGATACCCAAGTCAGACTTTCCAAAACCAAGTTTCTATGTATAAAAAGTTATAAGTACTATTGCCAATTTTGTCTCTCAAGTCTCCCCAAATGACTTTGCCAATGGATTGGGAACGATGGAACAGTGTGCACATGTTTCCAGACAGTTGAAGGATTTATGTGCTATAGAAGGCATGAGAACCATTTCAGGTGGGTCTCAGGTTGGGATAAATCTAACCTTATTATAATATATATGTTTTTAGAAATTAATCAAATTCTAAGACATACACTCAGTAGTTTTGTGTTATCAAAATTCATAAGGTGGATGCCTGAGAATAAAATCAACTTGAAGTTTTAGGTATTGGGTTTTTCTGGTCACTAAATATTAGAGCTACAAAAGAAGATGAGGTCCTCATTACTTTATTTTGCATTCACATTTCTCTTTCTATCATGTAAGCACATGACAAATGAGATAGAAAGTATACTTAGGATTTGAAAAGGAAAATAAATTTGTAGTTTTTGTTGAGGATTATGGGATTCTAGAATTTCCATAATGTAAACACTGTTAAATATACAGTTCTTGTCACATAATTCATGGATTTTCTCATTCATTTGATTTTGAGGAAAAGATCTTGAAGTCAGCCAGAAATATGGATGGGTTATAATCCATGAATAGTAAGGCAAAATTAGATTATATTAATCAGAAGAACAGAGCTTTCAACTGAGGAAAAAGCCAAGAAAATTTACAGAGGAAAAGGCAATTAGTGAGAAATGGTATTAAAAACTGCTTTTGTTTGATTGCTAGAGATAAACCCAGGTTCCCAACTCCATATGTGTGTGAGAAAGAACTATATAAAAGGAGAGATTATTGGAAATGTTTGATGACAGAATATTCTCAGCAAATGTTCCTTGTTAGGAAGATACATATTAATATTGACATGCTGTTTCAGATTGTAGACCCTTCAACTGTCTGATAAAGCTACCATAGATCCACTCCATATGGACATGAACTGTACAGAGAAGAATATCCAAAACAGTGATATTCACATCATGTATGCCACACATTTACATATTTATCATGGTAATATTCCTTACTGAAATCATGTGTCACGAGGAAGGGGCACTTTTTTCTCATTTGCAGAGAGATGTCATATGTACTAGCACCAGTCCCACTGTATATTGTGAAAGAAGTGTTAATTCTTCAGTAGAATCACTTTGACTCTATCCAAGATGTTCCTTGGCCAGATGAATCATTCCTCATTTCTTTTCTTGATCATACTCATAAATGGGGTCTAAAATGCTCATTTGATCTTTGGACTCTTTTGGCATCCTAAAAGATAGTTGGCATCCAAAAGATTGGGAATGAATCCAAGACAATTTGCTATACTAAGACAAGATGGTGATTGGGTAGTTCCAAACAGAAAAAGAATAATTGGATTTGGCAAAGGAATTGATACTTTTTTCCTCACTTGTTTATTGTCTGGTACATAGCAGCTGCTCAAGAAAATATTACAGGAATAAATTAATGTCCATAGAAGACGTCATCTCTAGAACCATCCAAAGTCTCTTTGCTTTCAGGATGAGTTCAAAGGCTAAGTACTGATGATTCCATGTGGGATAAATATTAGTGATTGATAATGCATTGTTGTATGTTGCATAGATTCTACTACCATCTGATTTTTATTATATTTGTGATTTTCCAAAACAGGCCTATTCCACTATATCCAGTCAGCTATTCTCCTTTCTATTTAGCCCGGTGTCCACTTCCTGGCTGGGTTCTTAGGCACACTTGACATTTTCATTAACAGAAGGAAAATCACTTCAAGTCCAAAGGATAAGCACCATCATGGCAAAAGGTCATAAAACACTAGGAGTTGCTCTTTAGCAATAGATTCTTGAAGGTAAGTCCAAAGAAAACATGGGACATGGTTTGGAACAAGCTTGCGTATACTTCATCATCAGGGCTGTGGTACACAGTATGAGAAGGCTTCAGGGGAATTAAAACACCACTGGAAAGGAGGGTTTTGCTTGCATTGGCTATAATAAATATGTTTTTACAATAAACAAATGGGTGGCCATAAGACATGCATGTCTGATGTTGAAGGAAAGCCTGTTTGCACCAAATAAATTACAGAAACAGTTCAAGAGCAGTTCATCCTAGTGAAAATATTATCCCTGAACTACTGGCAGGGTTAGTGTCAGGTTAGGTTATCTTTTGTGTAAGTGCCAACTGCACTCACTAAACCTGCCTTGGGTATCTGTTGAAACATGTATATACTTTGGTGTTTTTCAGTAACCTTACACACTTTTATTTTGGTCTTAGCCAAATGGTCATTGCTTTTCTTTCTCTCAGGATTGATTTTTTCCAGGGGACTATCTCTCAGCTTGGACATCATCCCCCTCAGCCCCTTCCCATCTCCTTGTCCCTGCCCTATCCTATGTGACTGCATTCCAAATGAATGTCTGAGATGGGGGCCAGGCTGATAAATGCTGATTCTGTACAAATCACAGAGCAAAACCAGCTGATCCAAAGACCATCATTTATTCAAAGTCCAGTCTTTTAGTTCACTAAAGGGGAATGGCTTTTAAAATCTGGCCAGCAAAAACAATGAAGTAAGAATCTTTGGGGGAGGGAAATAATTTCATTAAAACTTTTGAAAATTTTCAGATACTCTTTTAGATAAACTGTGGCTTTTTAACAACACTATAGGATCATTATATATTTATTTTAATTTCTAAGTATTTATGTAATGTATTTATAAGTTACAGTTGTCCAAGTGTCTCTGCAAAAATGAACACAGAATTGGCTGAGTGGCTAATGAGACAGATGGACACTTCCCAGAATTGTCAATTAACTGCTCTAATGGCTATAATCTGTACAAATTTTCAAATAAAACAAAACTTCAAGTCAACAGTCTGTCACCAAGCACTCAGGAGCACCCACAAACTCAAATGGGTATCTGAGAGAACTTATCTGTGGATACTGTCTTCAATTATTTTTCTGCCTTTTTAGATACTAAAATGACATAGGAATAAACATCTCTCAAATATTTGGCCTTATTTATTATAATGATATTATCTTTTTTTGAAAATAAGTTCCTTTTTAGTCGTTTTTTAAATGGGAAAGGACAGGTGTTATTCGTTTGCCTACTTGCAGGACATTGGTGCTACAGTGCCAGCAGTCCAGAATTTCAAGGCAACAAGCAGGATTTGAGTTTTAACTCAATCACTTAATTGAGCAAATGATTGAAACTCTTTGTGCCTTGTTCCCTTCAACCATAAAATAAGGATGATAGTGATAGTCTCTTGACATAGTATTTTTGGTGTGGATTGAAGAGGATAATATATTAGATGAAGTCATCAAGGCTACATAATTTGTCATTCTGAATTGCTTTTTATAACTTGACGAAAAGTTCCTGACATCTAAGTGATCATTCAAATCAGTGGTGCACAATGAGAACTTTGATGCACATCAGAATTAACCCTCAAGTTTGATAAGAATACAACTCAATAGTCTCTACCATCAGTGTTTTAGATATGGTGCACTGGGGTTGGGCTGGGCCTTCTCTTTTTAAAAGTATCACAGACAGACCAAGATTTGAGAACTGCTGCCTATAATAGACAAGAATCTCCATTTCCTTCCAGGTGCTTCTGTGAATTTAACTAATGTACCTTCAGATGAATTTGTATTACAAATAGAAACTTGAATTCCAGTACAATCTGTGATGATCCATATGCTGAGAACTTTGATAAATTCTAGTGATAAGTTCTAAACCTCCAAATATTAGAATCCATGGAAATACACTCAACCTGATTATAGGAATTTGAATTGAAGGATGGTAAAGGGAGTTGATATTAAATTGAAGGATGGTAAAGAGAGTTGATATTAATTCATTAAAGTATCTGCTATATCATTGCTAATGACAAGGGAAATATGCTAAAATAAAACTGGCCAAAATTTTTATAGAATCTTCAGTTCTGTTGAAATAATGTTTGGGTGCAACAGTGTGAAATCCAAGAGGAAATGGTAATTTTTAATTTCCTTCTTCTTTACCATACATGGACTGAATTACTCATAGAGTCCCAAATCTCTCCTAATGCATATTATGAGACCCATAGCTAGTTGTTAAAATTGACTCAACATGCTCTTAAAAGAATTTTAAACTGAACCTTTCTGAAGTAGCAAAAAAAAAAAAAATATATCAGTTACCATTTTATTATTTTTCATTCTCATTCACCTCTGAACTTCCTGGTTCAGTCTGAGGCCAAAGTAAAAATTGCCAAAACACCACGGGAAAGGCTGCTCTCACAGTATTTCTGGCTCACCAAAAATTTCTTAAGAAAGCCAGTTTCCATGAGATTTCAGTTCCAATTTTGTAGACCCAAGAAAACTCAGGATAGTTCAGATAAAGTTCAGATAAGCATTCAAATTTTCAGTTACTTACGCCAGATGAACCACGAAGTCATTTGACATATTCACATCACTGTTTTAGAACAAAAAAAAAAAAAAAAAAAAAAAAATCAACTAGAATTTTGGCCCAATGTGGACAATTTTGGAGGCATAAAATGTGCTTAGAAGCCATTAGAAATTCATGGCTTTTTTCTTTTCCTTAAAAAAAATAAATAAATAAATACATATATATATATATATATATATATATAGATAGATAGATAGATAGATAGATAGATAGATATATGGTAAAAATAATGACCCTGTGACTTATGTTAGGTATATATGAAACTGAAATGAAGTCATCCAGTGACATCAAATATTGAGCAATTGTCTGTCCGAGAAAAGCTCCTGTGGTAGCTGACATAAGATATGGCCTGGAGTAATAATACTTTGCCTACTTATTTATCTTTCTTAGCTCTTTCTTTCCCTCCTCCCTTAAAAGTGGAAATGACAGTGTCAACATGTCCATAGATTATATGTTCCAGGAGGCATGATGAACTACTAATCCTTAGATCTCAAAGCTCTTTAAGAATCAGTTTCTACCACTGGCATGGAGTAAGGTGGGAAGGATGAAGTTTATCTCTCAAATCATCACAGAAATTATCCTAGGAGGCAAAAAATAAATCCTGAGTTTTTCAAAGAATGATTTGAATATGAATTTACTTACCAGGATAGCAAGTTCCTCCTATAAACTGTCATCAAAACAAAATAATACAAACCAAAAACACATTGTATGTATAGTGGAGTGGTCTTCTAACACAACCCATTATGGTATAAAGTTTGGTAGAGGAAGATTTTATTCCTGGAGCCCACCCAAAGAGATTTGGTTATTGCAAGTGCCAGAAGGAAACTGCTGTGACATGGTTCCACCTATACTAATTTTGGGGGGCATAAGCAAAACCCTATTATACTCAAATACAGTCATCAAGAAAAACAGGCCATAAGTAGGCTGGCAATGACTGCATGAAAGGTTTAATATGTTTATTATTCACTAAAAATTTTACCAGCCTTGTCATCTCCCAGGAGATATATAAGCATTAGTAAATGAAATCTGCATTTTCCTCATCCAGCATAACTCCCCACTTGTACTTACCTAATGGGAGAGTTTATATTTGCAAGGATGGATAGAATACTTTGGACTCTTCCATTATTGAATTTGTAACTGAAGGAGAATTCTTAAAGAATATTTCCAGTAGAGACAGCCATTTTGAAATATTTAGGTAAGGAACATGCTTAACTCCTGAAACTTTAAAGTGCTATACTTCGTCTTCTTTTTATTCCATCACCCAGTTGCTTAATTTGGGAACTGAATTACTCAGATTATTTGTCTATATTTACCACACTTAACTAAATAATTATTACCTCATACTTCAGAAGAATAAACCTGGGTTCCAAGAATGAGACTAACTGCCTTTTAATACTGCCAATTCTTCAAAAGGAATGGAAGATGAAGTGATGTTTTATTCCTAATAAGCATTAACTAAAAGTACAAATTCCCAGTAGTTTATAGTATTAATCAAATTTTGTACTTAAATTCTAATTCTCCTATATTTCAAAGGGAGTAAGTTCCTCCAAGACACATTTATATAACACAATTAATAGGTGTAAAAATTTCAGTGAGTGCAAATCTTAACATTAAGTAGACTTAAAACATCTTGAATAATTCAGCATGTTCATCTGAATAATGCAAGTTTGGGAAATAATGTATTTGGCTTCTTTCTCTTCTCTGAACCACTCATTTCAGTAAGAACATGACCTATGGTAAACACAGAAGTAAAGAACTATAGAAACAAAAAGTCTTAGAAAATATACATATAGATGTGTACCATAAATATTTAAACCATTAGTCACCTTTTAATATGGTACCTACTAGTTCTTTAATGCTATTAATTATTAGACACTAACCAAGGCATTCTACATAAATTATATCATTTGATTTACTTTAATCTAAACTTTACAAGAGCAATTTAAAAATAAGTATTATCAATTCCCCTATTTATAGGTGGGAAAACTGAGAATGAAAAGAATGGAGTTAACTTATCTGTTTTCACACATCTAGCAAAAAATAGAACAGATTTTTAAAATTAAAATGAAAAGCCTGTTCACTATTCACTGTGAAATTTATTCTAAAGGACTACAACATGCTTTATCAGTCTATAAACATTTCACTGGTAAACATTAAAATGGTGTCAGCTAACAATGGAAGTTTTCTAAGCCAGGAACGATTATATAATTCAACACTATCCAACTGTTCTTATTATATATTTATACTAATAAACTCTTTGCTCATAGTTTCAATGATCTCCTATATATAAATGTTTCCAAATTTACCTTTGGATTTAACTGCTTACTATGTTGTCAGATTAGATCTGTTCCTTGCAAAACACCCAAAGTCTGAAATATAATATGTTGAAAACAGAAAATATGCCCACTGAGAAAGTAACACCTGCTGCTCTAAATATACTAACATTATTGCTTGAGAAAGACTCTTTTTCTATTTAAAATTTTCTTCCTACTGAAAGAAGGAAAAAAGGCAAATAAGGCAATGATTAGAGTACTGGCTAATCAATGAAGCTGATTATCTGAGCTATGAAGGCCCAAAATGAAACTGGTCAGAAAATCCAAAAAGGATGATTAAGTGGAAGATTCCCTGGGATGCAGATCTTTGAGATGTGTGCAGTTGAAGTTCTTCAGTGAATCCTGCAAGGGTGATGATGTGCAATCAGCAGGATCCAGGAAGATTATAGCAGCCTTTAAGACCCGTTGGATAGTAGAGGGAGCACTTCCAGAGGACAGATTGATTGGCTTGATTCAAGAATAGAACCATCCAGAGCATTAATCTCCAGGATATATAATGAACTCAAAAAACAACACCAAAAAACCCAAATAACCCAATCAATATATGGGCTAAGGAACTGAACAGACACTTCACAGAAGTGAACAATAACCATATGAGTAATAATAATATACATATATATTTCTCACAAATATATGAAAAAATGTTCAACATCTCCAGCAATTAGAGTAATGCACATTAAAACTACACTGAGGTTCTCTCTCACACCAGTCAGAATGGCAATTATCAAGAATACAAGTAACAATACATGTTGGCAAGGAAAATATGGAGGAAAAGGTACACTCATACACTGTTGGTGGGCCTGCAAATTGATGCAACCACTATGGAAAGCAGTATGGAGATTACTCAGAAAACTTGGAATGGAGCCACCATTTGACCCAGTTGGACCCACTCCTTGGTACATATCCTGTCTTGGTCAGATTTTTCATTGCTGTGACTAAAAGGATCTAACCAGAACAATTGTAGAGGAGGAGAAGCTTTTTAGGGCTCATGGTTTCAGAGGTCTTAGTCAATAGAAGGTCAGCTCCATTCCTTTGGGGACTGTGAGACTGAACATCATGGCCAGAGAGAATAGAGGGAAGCAGAGGGAGAGACTCCACTCGCTACGCCCCAATCCCAATCTCCTCCAGTCACACTCTACTACTTCAGTTATTACTCAGTTAATCCCTATCGGGATTAAATATCACTGATTAAGACTTTCACAACCCAATCATTTCTCCTCTGAACCTTCTTGCATTGTCTCACATGTGAGCTTTTAGGGGCCACCTCACATCCAAACCACAACCTACCCAAAGGACTTAAAATCAGCATTACTATAGTGACACAACAACACCAATGTTTATAGCAGCTCAATTCACAACAGCTAAGCTATGGAACCAATCTAGGTACCCTTAAACAGATGAATGGATAAAGACAATGTGGAATATTACTTGATCATAAAGAAGAATGACTTTATGACTATTGCTAGTAAATGGATGGAGCTGGAACTACCATGCTAAGTGAAATAAACCAATTCCAGAAAAACCAAAGGCCAAATGTTCTCTGATATGCAGATGCTAATACATAATAAGGGTGTGGGGAGATAAGAATAGAAGTTCAATGTATTAGACAAAGGGGAATGAAGGGAAGGGAAGGATGTGGGGATGGGAATAGGAAAGACAGTGGAATGAATCAGACATAACTTTCTATGTTTATATATGAATACACCACCAGTGAAACTCCACATCATGTATAACCACAAGAATGGGATCCTAATAAGAATGAGTTATAATCCATGTATGTATAATATGTCAAAATACACTCTACTGTGATGTATATCTAAAAAGAACCAATAAAAAAAAACATTAAAAAAAAAAGGGAATCGTCTAAGCATAGTGATGCATGTTTATAATTCTAGCAACTCTGGAGGTTAAAGCCAAAGGATTGAGAGTTCCAGTCCAGTCTGGGCATCTTAGCAAGACCAGAATTCTTTGTAGGAAGTGGGAGAGGTGAAAGGTGTTGGCAGGAGGAAGAGCAAGGATTCCCGGGATAAGAAAAAGAGTAGATGAAAGCCCAGGAGAAAAATCTTTGTGGAAAGATCCAGAAATTCCTTGTGCATCTAGTGAGCCAGAGCTTTCCCAGAGCCCGAGGAGATGGAAGGCAAAACCTCAGGGAATCCTGGGCACAGAGGCAACTGTGTGAGAGCCTGGTGCAGGGAAGAGGAAGTGAAAGCTGCTGCTGGCAGAGGAGTCCCACCAAGTCCACACGCAGCAGGATCGAAGGGAGCACCACGCTGGTTTGTGTAATACTGTCAAATTTCCAAACGGCTGGTAAATTCAAGATCAGAAAAGGAACCAAAGCCAGAGTGTCTTATTTGCCTGGACAAATAAGATTGTCCAGGCAAATAAGATTAAAATTAAATATATTTCTATACGGAATCTACTAGTAAACTCATGTTTTGATGAGTTTTTAAACTCTCTTGTAGGTTTTCTATGCAAGTACTTTTGGAACAATGTTTGGGAGATTGTCTCTAATGAATTGAGAAGAAAAGGAATTCGTTCACTTCTCTCCCCAGAGAGCTGAAAAGAGTTGAAGGCCCCCAAATGGTTGGAAGATGTGGGTATGGGGTGACTTTCTTAAATCTCCAAGGTTAACCCAGGAAGGTACATCTCAGGTGGAAGGAGGCAGCTGATAAGCAGCTTCTAACCTTCTTCCCTGGCTTCCCCTCTCCACTGTGAATCTCTGACTTAGAGAACTTCTTGCATTTCCAAAATATCAGGTGGACTATTGCTAGCTCCCTCCCATTAAATCATGCAGCTGGTTTTAAAGAATACAGATCTTGAGCACATGGCTCCCCTGAAACAGCAGCCTAACTGAAATATTACAGACGGGGCCTCTGAGTTGTACCATCGTAAAACAGATATGTTGTTTTTGCTATTATTGTCTGTCATTTTTTTAGAACTGCAGCAAAAGAGATTTGGTAAAATCTTGGGATCATTACAGATGCGGACAGTTAGGACATACTACTCCTTTCCATTTGCCTCATACAAAAAATATCATTTTGCTAAAATAGGCATAGTGTTTATTTGTATTTATAAGTCCAAATATAATGTTGATATGATATCTGAAATCACAAATGCAGTTCTTCTGAGACCTTTCAAAGTCACTTTTCTCACTTTAAAGTAAAACTATACAGTGCCTGAATTAACTCTCAAACCTGATCCATATGAATCTAGGTTTTATTTCTCTAAACCAGTAACTAGAAGTTTCCCACCTTTGGGGTGAGAGGAAGTAGAGGAGACAGAAAGTAACCCAAGTTCTGACTGTGGAAAGGCAAATAGACCTAATTAAAACAGGTGCTTACAAAATTTTGGAGTAAAATTTATGCTTGTGAAAGATGTTTGGCATTCCTACGCAGGATGGACAGGGGTTAGGATTATATATTCCAATTGGACAATAATGTATGTTACTGAGCACCTAAAATGTGCAATTGGCACTGCTAATTAAAATTTGCTGTAAGACAGCATGCAATGTTTTGTGTATGTGTATCTTGTCTTCCTTAATTTCTCTTGTCTTCCTTAATTACTCTTCCTTCAAATCCCTCTGTTCAGGAGATGCTTCTCTATGCTTATATAAGACATTTTCACTCATACAGTCCTGGGCACATTTCACCTGTGGAGTTTGTTAAACCGTCGAGCATAACATGCACCACACAGCAGGCAAGGGAACCCTACGTTTGCATCTGGAGAGTGTTTGATTAAGCATGTGGTGTGCTGGGCCTGCTCATGTGAGCTTTCTAGAGCAGACTCTGCACATCTTGTCTGCATTCTGTGTGCTCAGCAACTTCACCTGGGTATTTGAAAACCCGCCATGGTGAGTGTACTCACACCACAGAAATTACCCAGTGGATTTTAGGCACTCTGAATAAAACACTGTGTCTTTCTCACCCCATGTTGCTTATAAACTGTTTTCAATTTAGCCACTAAGGCTTTCATGAGAGATTTACCCTTTGAATAAACAAATTTATCTATTTTTTAAAAATAATTTTTGATTTATGAAAGATAAGCAATTATTTCTCATACCCTTTAATTTCATTTTGGATAACCATTTTCAGATAAGGCCTTCTTAGTATATGTAAACAGTAGGTATTAAAGGGAAAAGTGCTATTCCATTTTTGTCAAAAGTATTGTTAAATAATTAGTAATAGCTCTAAAATTTATTTTGTTCATGACTAGGAAATTAAAGTGTACTTTGTGTACTAGAAAGCTAATTCCCTTGCATTCAAATTAGTCTCTTTGGAGTTTCTATTACTATCTGACAAAATAATTGCTGCTTTAGTCAAATTCATAACACTTTCTGTCTAAAATAGGTTTCGTGACTTTCAAACATGAACATTCATTTTCCAGAACATGCACTGGAGACACAATGGTCTTTTGAAATTAAATTAACTGTTGAAAAAGAAAACTGAGGCTCAGTACTCTTTGAAAAGGCAGTAGAGTGCTGTGCTGAGAAGCGGAGAATCTGGGGCAAACTACTATGGTTCTAGTTCTAGATACTCCTTCTACAGGCTGTGTGACCTTAAGAGAGTCGCTTAACTTCTCAGTGCCTCAGTTTCCTCATATGTATAATGGGGATGATGACAGAACTAGAACTGCCTCATACATTTATGGTGTAAATTAAATGTAGAGACACTGCATATAAAGCAGTTGGAGTGATACCTAGTACTCAATGTGTTCATTAAATGCTTACCATTTTCATTTTTATTTCTGTCCTCTATATTTCTGAGCACAGAATTGTACACATACTGGATGCTTCATAAACACTTCTGAATTAGTTAGTTCAGTGACCAGTTACTTGCACAATACTAAAGAATAGACTACTAACTACCAGGCATATAGCAGTCAACAAGGCAGGCCAGGTCCTCGTGCTCATAAAGTTTACATTGAGCTCTACATAGTTCAGCCAAAAATGTATAGAGCACCAATCTCAATGTTTAGGGATTGAAAAGAAGAATCTGATTTGTAAACTTCCTGAGAACACACATTACGAGCATGAGTTATAGGATAAAGATTAGGCTGTGTCCAAGAGGCCCCAAAGAGCTTTTGCATAAAAGAGATAGAAAAGTCTTTCTCATGAAACTGTCCTGAGTAAGCAGTGCAGCACTCCACATACTGTCTGGGGACTTGGGTCCTCCACCATTGGTAGGGGGTTCTCTCTCTGCATGGTCCAGGAGAGCACTTTGTGTTCTAAGCAATGGGTTGGAGGAAGGAGAAAACAAGCCCATTAAAAGAGACATGAATAAGAAGACATTTTCTTCCCTTCTTTGCATAACCTGTAGGTGGAACTTCACTTACCCATCTCATTTATAAGGGAGACTGAGAAATCTTGCTATTCAGCATGCCCTTGCGCCTATCTAAAGTCAAGAAGAAGCAAAAACCAGATCTGGGAGGATAACCAATTGTCTCGGCCACATTCCATCTTTTTGCTGAGTTTTACATCACTCACTGTCCACAAAATGCCCTCATTCCTCTCCCAAGGAATGGAATCCCAAAGCCTCATCTAGTTCCTACATCTAGATCAAGGCCAAGGAGTCTTGGGGTGAAATCAACCTTCCGAATCAAGTCCTGATGTGGCTCTATGGCGTATGGTGACCTACAAACTAAGAGCAAAGTAATCTGCCCCAAACACCCCACATAAAATGAAGAAGTAGGAGCAGGATGACCAAACTGAAAACATCTATTGAAAGGGGAAAATGGAAAACACACAACTGCCCACAATACGTGAGAATTATCAAGTCCCATTGGAAAGGAATTGTGGAAACTTCCTACCCTTGCTGGTGGTGTAAGCCCTTTGGTCAGCCATCTGGCAGCTGTGGCTTCAGCTCTCTGGGAGAACTTCTCTTGTCTATTGTCTTCCATGGCCACTTCTAAAGCAGGCATTGGAGAGTGTTCCTTCTTGGGGCCACCATGACTTCCACACTGTGCTTCTTATTGATTTCAATTTATGGATCCAGGAGTTGGTTTGATTTGTCACAGGTTTTTGCAGGCCAGTTTTCTGACTTCTTTGGCAATATGGTTCCCTTATAACTGTAAGAATGCCTTCCAGGCCATTTGTTTCTGCTCAATTCCATGTGTGGGTAATCACAGCCAAGGCTCTGGTCTTGATATAGATTTTAAAAGCAGGGGTTCTGGTCTTTATAAGGACCTCAGTGTCACTTAGATTCCCAGAGGAAGGATTCGTTCATAGCAGAGATTCTCTTCTATTCTCTTCCTCCTCTGTGTTGACAAGGGTGTTAAATCATAGCCTTTCCTGTCAAAAGAGTATTTGTGGGTGACACTCTCTCTCCTAGCCACAGCCACTCAGCTCCTGGTTGTAGGGCCATGGTTCTCCAAGCTGTCCTTAGACCCACAAGCATGTGTCAACCCAGCCTGAGCTTGCCAATAATGATCTTTCTTCCAGCCCAATTCTTCAGCAAGGTCTGTTTCCTTTCACTAAGCCTCCAAATAAAAAATGCCGTCCCCGGAGGCCTCCCTGTAACCACCCATGGTGCAGAGGTCATACCAGAACTCTAGAAAGGGGTTCTTTTATAGATTTTTTACTCACAAACTCGTCTTCCCTGGCTCTGACCAGCACTTTATGCCACAGGGGTTAGGGCTGTAACTGTGCTGAGGTGGGAATCAAGACACCTGGAAGAAAGGGATGTTACCACCTAATGCCTTCAGACTTTAAAGAAGTGACTTTACCTTTCTAGGTCTAATTTCTTCATTTTTAAAATTAACAATTTTGACAAGATGATCCCCATGTCTCTCCAGTTCTTTTACCTATAACTTTTATAAATGTATAATGAATATATGTGTGCACATGCACACACACACAAACACAAGCTATGCCACTCTGGCCTTCTTTCCTCACTCTACCATCAAAGCTACTCCTTAAGAATCTACCAGGGAGGGCTGGGGAGATAGCTTGGTCGGTAGAGTGCTTGCCTTGCAAGCACAAGGCCCTGGGTTCGATCCCCAGCACCGCAAAAAAAAAAAAAAAAAAAAAAAAAAAAGGCAAACATGACTCCATCTGCTCAACAGGCTCCAGACTTCCAGGTTCACATGTCAGGCTTCCCAGAATCCTATTTCTCTACTCTGCTCCACCGACAGCAACACAGCAACCTGCAGATGTCCTGGCTAGCGAGGCTCCAAAAGAGCATGAGGTGCCATTCTCTCCTTTCAGGAACCTCACAATGCTTGGAGCTCTTAGCATTGGGGAAATGCCATAGTACTGCCTCAAAATGTACTAGTCCTATGAATTCTCTACTTCAAAAGATTCTTGCCAGATGCTGTGGTACGCACATATAATCCCAGTGAGTTAGGAGGCTGAGGTAGGAGGATTGACAAATTCAAGACTAGCCTCAGCAATGTAGAGAAGCCCTAAGGCACTTAGCAAAACACTGGCTCAAAATAAAAAGGGACAGGATGTGGCTCAGTGGTAAAGTACCCCTGGGTTAAATTCCAGTACCTACCCTCCAAAAAATAAGATTCTTGAATTTTGAGTCTGGTCTGTATATAAGTGGTAGGTAGGTAATGGAATAGGATGACTTGGCTACATTTCAATAAGTCCTACAGAACTCCTTTAAATGTGGGGTGCTTATCATCTAGTATATCTAATTTTAAGGCTTTAGTTGAATTCTGAGATAATAAATGTCTCATTCAACTTTCTGTTGCTAATAATAATGATGGTAATAATAACAGCATTAGCTAACATTTTGAACTATGTGCTGGGAATTGCCCTAATTTACTAAAATGGCTAAAGTTCTAAAGATCATATAAAGGAAGTTGGGTCCCCATTGTATAGATGTAGAAATTGAGGCATAGAAAAGTTGCCTAAACTGGTATAACAAGTAAGTGGTGGGATCTGGTGCTCAAAGTCAGGCAGCCTTGTTGCAGAGTTTCTATCCTTAACCACCACACATTTCTGTCTCATTTTGTTAAGAGGTTTGAACTTTATTTCCCCCATTTATCGATAAAATAAAGAAAATAAAATGTATATTATACAGTGATCTGAAGGATAAGATAAGAAAGATGAAGATTCTGGACCCAACCCTGATGTAAGAACTTGATAGTAATTATCATTAATTTTTCCTTTCTGTGCACAATGGTTGGTACAAAGTCAGCACCAAGAAAATTCAGAACATTCATTCCTGTAGAAATAAGAGCACACACACCCCCAAATCAGCTGGCAGAGATAGTCAGCCCCACACATGATTCCCCTATATAGTAAGCAAAGAATGGGAATTGCTTCCCAAATAAAAAATACAGTCAGCAATACTTTGTTTCCCATTTGGTTTCTTCCTTTGAAGACAGCGCCAAAGAATTGGAGACAAGTTGAGAAACTGAGCCTAAGCCTAAGCTCTCTGATTCCCCTTGATCAAGTTCCCAACACAGAGTCGGGACTGGATAGTGACTGGAGAAAGACTAAGTTTTATCTCCTCTGGCAGGCAAAGTGTCAAAATTAGTCCCAGACAAAGGCATATGCAAAAACCGTAGCAAGATGCAAATCCCCTCCATGGGTTGAGTTGACCAGAGTATTAGAGAATTCAAGTCTGAGACTACTGATACCTGCACAAACCGGATGGGTTTTAGTTCCTATAATTCCCCCAGGTGTTAGGGAAAGACTTGATTACCTGAGCAGAGCCTGAATTAAAAGGCAAAGCAATTACACAAAAGCTCTCATTTAACTTTTAAGTGGGATTAGGCCCACACTAACTTTATGACACTAGGTTGCTAAAAACAAATGGCAGTTTCTCACATGCCCTAGGAAAAAAATGGGGGTTTATATAATTTTTCCAAATTATGAGGCACTGTGCCCAAGATAGGCAGATAGTGCCTGGAACCAGTCTTACTGTTCAACCCAAGGATCAGGAGAACAGCAGTTTTATTTTTGTTTTTCTACTAATACAGAAAGACTGTGTGGTGTGAGGGAAGAACCAGGTTGGAGTCCCTGCAGTCCTTGCACTGGAGTTGCATGTCTTAGGTGGAGAAAATCAAATTACTTTTTATCTCACTGTCCTTATCTTAAATAGGATATGTTTGTGTTCTTGGAAATGTAATTATTATAACTTAACTGTGGGGAGTAGACATATAAAGAGGAAGAAGTAAAGATAGAGCTTAGGAAATGGGGAGACAACTGGAAAAGTAAGTATCCCCAATCTGCAGATGAGAGCTTCCTTAGCCTTTGTAATTTGATAGCCCTCAGGAAACCCTCTGGTTCCCCAGGGAGAGGAATGAGGGTGTGTGTAGAAGTCACACCGGCGACTTAAATGTTTTCCCAGAACCCACAGAGTCCATGCAGCCCGATTTGCGGGATGTGGCCAGTTCCTCTTGAGACTATGTATATCTTTTTCAGTGAGGACACAAAAATTAAATTCTCTTATTTCTCTAGCATCCAGAAAAAATTCAAGAATTTAAGATTGATTCAAAATCAAACCCTAATTAAGCTAGTATTTTCTACTCAAGCACATCTACCTGGGCTGATACTGATTCTGGTGGGCACTTAAACAGCTGTTTGGTTGCCAGGGACATCTTAATACCAGGAGTGTATTAAAAAATAAAATAACGCACTGGCTTTGCAGTACGAAAGCAGAGTCCATAAACCACAATATCTCTCTGTGAGGAAATAGACTTCCTGTCTGCTATTTTTTTATGTGCCCAATTAAGTGCAGATTTTTGGCTGCATGAGCAACATAACTGCAGCATTTTTTCCAGAAAAAAACCAAGAAATGAACTTAAAAAACTAAACAAGAAAAAGTCTTATAAGAAGATGGTCTGATAAGTGCTGTAAGATAATTTTCTTTCCTCGTTTATACCTGATATCTTCTAACCTGAATGTGACCAACCTCCAGCACAGCGACTTTAGATCACATTTCTAATGCCCTGGCAGCTTCCCATTCCGGAGGGATTTTCACAGAGTAAGGTGAGTACATTTCAAGGCCTTATATGGAATAAAATAGCAGGGCATCAAGGCAGGGTGGGTGGTTCAGCTAGGGTGTCTGAGAACCAAAAAAAAAAAAAATCAAAGTTAACCAAAATTCTTTGATGGAAAATAGGGGCCCGATGACCTGGTTCAAAAGAAATAAGAACCTGCCTGAAACCTGGTTGCCAAAACAAAACCAAACCAGAACACGTGAGGTCTAAAAATGTTCACAGATTTTGATTTTCCTACTAAATTACACGCACCTGGGTACTTCCTTACTTAATCCAGAAGTCAAAATACTAGAATCCTGTGAGGAAGATGGACTTGGAAGCAACATCATAAAACTCCCAACTCTCGGCTACCTTGGAGAGACCCCACAAGATTTTAAGTAAGTTTACATACACTCCTTAAATCTGGATAAAAGCTTGAGTGCATTCAACTAGGTCATTTTTTTCCTCTAAGCAGTTATCAAAAAAACCTCAGTGCTAGGGTTGGAATCAATATCAGTTTGAAAACATAAGTAGTTTTGGCAGCACGTAGCATAAGCGAATCTCTGTCTTTATCATAGGAATACAGGGTAACAACAATATTTTAAGCAGGAGATGATTTCTACTTATGTGAGAGCTCCAGAGTCCTCTGCAGAACATCATTTTTTTGCAGGTAAACAGATAGGCTATCTTCTGAGCTTTTGGTTTCTCTACTCTGGGTTACCAATTTTTTAAATTAATATTATCAATAATAAGATATGTTAAAGGTTCAGTTTGCCCAGTCTTCCTGCTCTGGGTAAAAAAAAATAAGCAAGATTTTTTTTTCTATACCTTTCTGAATCTACTCCTTAGTCCATTTTTAACTCATAACCCCTAAAACTTTACTGTTGGCATGGGCAAGCTACTCTCTTCTACCTTCATTTTCCTTATCTATTAACTGTGCTTGGTAATGTGTGCTGAACCCACTTTACACTGACATGGTAATGGCAAATCAGATAATGTAACTGAAAATGATTTTAGAGCCTCCAGAAAAAAAAAAATTATGAGCCTTTCCAAGTGTAAAATTCAGCCCCTTGGTAAGTCCAAACCGCAATTGTTGTTTTCAAAATAAAGATTATAAATAGGAAAGCAAAATAAAAACATGTGCCTCAGTGCGGACTGGTATGTGAATTTTAATGCACTAGTACGTTCAATGGAAAATGTTATCTTATAAGAAAGGAAAAGAGAAAAAATCCCATACCTAAGCCATGGCGTGGGTGGATAGGTCTACTTGTGTAATTAATGGGCTGCTGTGATTCTGATCACATTATTGCCCGTTTACATGTGAATGTGTTCTGCTCCACCTCTTGTCATCTAAAGTTTCAATATAAGCCGTGGTTTGAGTCCTGATTTGAAATGTAAATGATATCAGACATGAAATAAGCTTGTTAAACTTTGCATCACACCCTCTCAGGAGTCTGCATGCTTCATGAACCACTGCACTGCTGTTCAAAAAGTGCCCTTCTAATGAGGCCAATTCTGACTAACGCATATTCCAAGAATAATACTTGACCAAAATTGAATGCAATTCTCTTGTACTTATTGTAATTTTCTATGACAGAGAGCAGAGGCTAAATTCGGTGAAAGTATTGTTTTTCTTCTAAGCTTGGGTCTGCCAAAATTTGTTTTTATTTCTCCCCCGACCCCCAGTCAGCCTTTTTGAAATGACGTGGTGGTCATGACCAACTGGGAAACTTGCTGGCATCTGCATGGTGCCAGTTTTCACCAGTTTCCTTCTCCCCTTAGATAGTTTTTTGGTACAGAATGGAAATATTCCCAAATGGAAGAATCATTAGCAAGAGCAATGTCAAGAGCAGCCTTGAAATGAGGTATCCGATATTCCATATGTACAGGGCACTTATCACGCTGACAATGTAAAAGCCATTTGAGGTCTGCAGCTTCCTTTTCTTCTCAAAAGGAAATGTGGCAGTGAGTCAAATTGATACAGGAATTTTAAATATGTGTGGTCGCACAATGTTAGAGAAGATTATAAATTCAGCATTAAAAACCAAAAGAAAAAACAACAAGCCACAGGTAGTATTCTCATATTATATTTGTTTGAGCTGTCAGGATAAAATACTAGAGAGAAATATTTTTATGACATGGAAACAGATCTGCTTTCCAAAATTATTTTCCACTAACTTAAAGCTATGTATCATTGTGTAAACCTAAATGCTCCTATCCTGGTAGAATCAAACATTGATCTTGTTAACTAGCCAAAGGATGCCTATGTCAAATGAGCAAGTATACATGGTGGTGATTGGTGCCTGGGCTGTGAGGCACCAGAAGAAGGTGGTGCCTTCAGAGGAATGGATCCCATGTCTTCACATATCGTGGATGGGCTTAACGTGAGGGCAAGGCCTACAATCTAGACTCCGTACACACAGCACATTTCACTGTGTGGGTGTGTGCTTAAGAAATGAGAATCATAATAAAGTTCAGTGGAAACAATTATGTGGAGATTCAGTAGGCCTGAATTCTTTTTCCCCAAAGCTTACTGCATGTTTTTCCTTGCTGTTCCCAAAAGGTCTCCTGAAACAAATCTTTAAATTTTCAAAACATTCCTGTGAAGTTATGTCCACAGAACCCCATATGCCCAATCTGTTATTACTGTTGGACTTTGCTTCCCAGACATGGAGTCTAAGACAGGTGTGTACTCTTTCCTCTTTTGCTCTATCCCTTTGTAGGCCTTATTGATACAAGTCCCAAGACCCAACTGACTACTGACACTGGACCTGCCCACGTGTGTAACCACAGAAGTACCAGAGGGCTAGCAAGAATGTCCCACTCACTAGTCATGGCTGCTGACCCACATTCCTTGTCCTGGAACCTTGAGAAGCCTCTCTGGTCCACTAAGATTCAGGACACGAGTAGTGTCCTGAGCTACTCAGAAATATAATATGGCACCCAGAAAACCATGGCAAGAATATTTAGATTTCTTTCAAACGTGAAGACCATCATGGGTAGTGATGTTGGAGGACTGTGCCTATGACCGACAGATATTTATCCACAAGGGGAAACTGATGACAGCTAACATTTCTTTAGGGCCTTATTGCTTAGAAGCTACTTCCACAATAATGATTGAATCTATACAATTTACCTGAGATAAATTGTTTTCTGTATTCATATGGGGAAATTTGAGCACTGAATATTTAGTCCATTCATCCAACAAATATTTATTGAGGGTTTGTGATGTGTCTGACCTATTGTAAGCACAAGGGGCAAAGTAGTAAACAGAACAGATAAATTCCTGTGTTCAGGAAGCATGACTTCTAGGTAGTAGAGTAGGAGATAGACACTAGAATAAAACACAAGTAAAGTACATAGGATGTCAGATGGAGATAAAGTGGTGGAGAAAATTATTGAGTACAATGATTAAGGGAAATAATCGGGGATGAAAAAGAGCTTTAAGAGCTGGGAATATAGCTTAGTTGGTAAAGTGCTTGTCTTGTATGCACAAGACCCTGGGTTTAATCCCTAGCACCATTTAAAAAAAATAAATAAATATAAATAAAAAACAGAAAAATAAAAGAGCTTCTATTTTAAATAGGGCAGTCAGGAAATACCTCATTGAGAAGGTGACATTGAGCAGATATCTGTGAAAGATAAATGAGTTAATCAGATGAATATCTGGTATAAGGGCATTGCTGGCAGCAAGGATCTGATGCAGAACATTTTCAGTTTGACAGAGGATATGCCAAGAGGCATGCATGGCTTACATGGAATGAACAAGTCTGGGAGTAGTTGGAGATGCAGTCAAAGATGTAGAAAACAATTCCATTCCTGCAGGGGCTTGGATTCTATTTTGAATAAAATGCAAACACAGGTGTTATTCAAAATGTTAATAGCACGTACAGTCCAGATACTAACCAATCAGCATAGGTGTCTGCCCTTTGTACCAAAGCAGAGTCTTAGAGGCCCCCTGAAGTGCCAAGCATAACCCCTTTAAGTTGGTGCATTTTGGAGACACCTCCTGATGAATTCCAGAGACATTTCAGATAGAGGAGTCTGAGCTGGGGATATCTACCAAGAGAAGAATTTCAATTCCAGTGTGAGCCAGTGGATCTCAACTCTGATAAGGAACCATGACTGGGTCTTCTTAAAGAGTGACAAGATCAGACCCACTTTTTAAATGATTTCTCTGGCTGAAATGTTGAGAATAGACCCTAGAAAGTCAAGGGTAAAAAAATAACAGGACCAGTTCTGTGCCTAGTGCAGTAATCTGGTGAGATGACGGTCACTTGAACAAAGGTAGCGATTAAAATGGTGCAAGGTATGACACTGAGAATGTTTTAAAGTCAGAGCCAAGAGAGGATTTCCTGGTGGATTTGATCTGAACTAAGAGAAAAAGTGTCAAGCATGACAGACAGGAGGACCTGGAAAACTGGGATAGGAAAGACTTGGGGTGGAATAGGACTGGGAAATGAGATTTTAAAAAAACAAAAACAAAAACAAAAACTTGATTTTAGACATTGAATCTGAGATGAGTTAAGATTATTGACACCCATTATGCACCAACTCCACAGTTCTGTGAGCTAAGTACCAAGTTACTACCTTCATTTCTCAGTTGCTATAAATTGACTGAAATGTTGCACTCATTACACAGCAAGTTAATAGCACACCAAGGACTCGATCAAAACTTTCCCGAGTCAAATGCTTTTCCTAGGACACCACAGTTGAGAATCAAACGGTGCTACAGGTAGATCATTGATGAGAATTTCCTTTTCTGTGGCCCATTCAGATGCAAAATTTAAATCAAAACTTTCAAATTCTATGATTTAGGGAATCTGCTATAAAAGGAGAGAAGAGTTGAATCTTAAATCTACTTGAAAAATCAAGAGGGTTTTTACCCCCTCTTAAAAAATAAAACAAAACCGAGGTGAGCCTAAGGCCAGCATGCTGATTGCATCAGAGAGACAAAGATGAAAAGAGGAGAGAGGAAAACGGGCAGGAGCCCTAAATCAGCACGTTAAAGGGGCTGGCCCGGGAGGTTTGTATTATCAGACGTTAGTCAGAGAGGGACGTTCTTTTGCTGGCTTAGAAGAAAACTGAAATAACACATTAATTTTAGGTCCTTTGATATTTTTTTCCTGGAGATATTTTGTTTTGATACATCAGACAACAGCCAAAGAGAAAGCCTCAGAAGGCAGACATAATAAAAACAGTTGATGATCCATAGTCACTAAGCATAAGTTCCACTTTCTTAGTCTTGCCCAGCACAAATCAGCAGCTCACTGAGCAGCTACAGGGCATCCTGGAGGATTTCAAGAACAAGCCTCAATGGTTTAAAATTCCAGCATCAATACTTTCTCTATAGCCAATAGCTTTGAGAAATGTTTAAACTTGGGTGTTTCTGAGAAGGATGTTTTACAATTAATTGGGAGATCACTGAGCTTGTTGAGGGGGTACAACAACAAAAAATACAAATAGCTCAGTATGGGAAATCATCATTTGGGGCCAGTGGTTGAGAAACCAGAGTACCACTGTTTACACAAAGAAATGAGGGAAGACACTGGAATATGCAGTCTCCCATTTAACCAGCATTTATTGTCAAATATCATAACTATAAAAATCAGAACCTGAAAGGAAGAGTGAGGAGACAGTATAAGAGATAAGATACATTGTTCATCTTTTATTATACAAAAATAATGTGTAAAACTAATCAATCGATAAATATAAAGACACTGACCAGAACAAATAAAAACAGGAATTGAAGGTTAAGGAGAAGTTTTAAGAAACGAGGATACAATATCTTGTATTTTATACTCTTGTACTGTATATCTTTTTCAAAAAAATGCATGGACTTATATTATACTTCATTTGAAACTTTAAACTGGATAAATGTATTAAAACTTTATAAACAAGGGCTTAAATGGTTAAAACACACACATTCGGTGCTTTCGTGAAAGCTTAAGAATTGAACATCCTGAAGCAAAGGAAGAATAATAAAAGGATCGACTAGAACAAAATAAGAAGAGGGAGCCTAGATCCCTCTCCCGATTGCGCCTCCTTCTTCTGCCTTGGATCAAATTAAATGAATAAAGGATATAATATATTACCAATTGGTAGATATTTTATAGCTGTACAAAGGCAAGCTGTGCCTGGCTCTGACATGTTCCCTGCCAGCTTCTCCTCACTTCCTTTTCTGTTTCCTTGCAAGAGCAACTCTGGAGCTCCTTTGCTCTGCGGGGACCCTTCTCCCACAGAAGGTATATCGGATGAGAAGTGGGCACAGTGGAGGAAGTCTTTCCCTACCTTTCCCTTTGATTCTACAACCTGACCTGGCTGTGTACTTGCTCACCAGACTCCCCAACTGGATCTTAAGTAAGACGTTTCAAAAATAAATTGCCAGAAGCAAAGGGGTTAATAAATTTAAACATGCTTGAGGTGAATCATTCACAGAACTTCAGACTTCAAACATGGGATCATTAAAACTATTAGTGTTGACTCTGAGTTCTGTTCTCCAAAAGCTGGGGGTGTCAGGCTACCTCTGTTTTAATAGCTCTGGCAACTCTTTCTTCATATAATTGGTTTCAGTGTATCCAGACTTTTCTGTCCTAGGCTAGGATTTCTGATTTGTTTAATTCCCTAGAAAGGCCTCTGCCACTCCGTAGCCCATAGTCAGGACCAACCCAGGAAAATCAGCATAATTTTACAATTAAAGTTAGGTTTGTTACTGATAATACCACTGGTTTATATTTGCACTCATGCATTCATGCTGTACATTTAACAAAATTTAATTAATATGCAAAAATTATAAGAGGAATAAGGATACGGGATGAAATAATCATTCCTTGCTCTTAAGGAACACATAGTCTGGTTAAAATCATAATAAATGCTTAAATAAGAATTTGTAATAGAGTGATACTTTTCTACCTTCCCTATTGAATAAACCTATCTGTATTATTTTCCATTAACCTTTATGAATCAGGGAGGAGGACAGATGCCACTCAAAGTGTATAAAAGTGTGCCACCCCTAAATATGTCACATTGGTTAAATAATTATTCTGAATTGAAATCAATTGAAAAATAGCAGATGAGGGAAAGGCTTTTAGCTTTTTGAGTCTAAAAGCAGAGTATAAATTTTTCTTTATATAGGTAACATATGTTTCCATTTGTAAAGGTGTTTCCTTCTCCCATACCTGAAAGAGGTGGATGACTTATTAATGAAGAAGTCACTATTAGGGTTATTACTATATAACACTATTTTCTACTCTTTTCCTCACATATTTACCTTCCACAATTTATCACCCCTAGAAACCCAAGACTTTCCCCTTCCTTGACTTCTCCACAACATATTGTTCTTAGTTAAAATGACAAATAAACCCTTGAATCTAGAGCTGCTTCGGGTCCTCATTTCCTTCTTTTCTATGAAGACTTCTGCATGCATGTACTATTAACCATTTCTACTATAAAATCTTTTAATTCACAGGGCCCCAGTTATTTAGCATAAGAGAGTACACTACCTACATATGGCTGTGGTGGACAAAAAGTCCTTTTCATAGAAGAAAAGAAAGTAGAAAGCTTGTGTTATACTGCTTGTAGGAGTATAAGAAGAAATAATGATATACATTGAAGAGGTCAGACTCAGATAATCACATTCCTCCATTATCTCTCACCTTGAAAAAGAAGGGTGGATTGAATGAGACATACAGAAATATCAATATAGGTATGAAAACTTCAGAGATAAAGGCAGCCTGGAGATGCTGTGTTCCTCTAGAAGAAGCCTTAATATTCAGCTTAATATACTACTGAAATTTATATTGTAATTTTCCCCCAAAAGACCACCGACATTTATGATAGTGACTCTGTGTTGGGGAAGGGGAAATAACCAGATTTGGGGGAAAATTATTGGATACTGACTCTGAACTGATACTAACTCATGCTACCCAAAGTTAGTGTAGAGATTAAAGGAGGTCAGTGGATCAATGTAATTTTGGCCTAGGACTGCCTCAAAGTAGGCCAGTGGGGGCTCCAAGATTATCTCATATTTATTTTCAAAATTCCAGCAGATATGATTAAAACATACATACTCAATAATTGACTGCACCCCCATATTGGTTTTCTGACCCATAAAATGAGAGCAATTGTGAGAAGAAAGTCCAAATGGAAAGTTCTAGAATTTCCTTCCCAAATATTAGACAAAAAGCAATTCCACATTCCTGGAAGGAGTGTAAAGATTAGTAACATCATCAAGGATTTGAATGATATAGGCATGGTAAATCCTAACATGCCCCTATTCAGATAACTTCTTAATCCTGTTTATAAGACAGATAAATCCCAGAAAATGATAGTTTATGATCTTAAATTTGATAAGGTGATGACTAAAATTCCAGTTGTTATCATAGGTTTTTTTTTAACGAATCATCACATCTTCTGGCATCTCAGATGTAGTTATTAGTCTAGTAAATGTTTTGTTGCTCTGTTGTTTAGGCTGTTAGTAAACACGTTAGAAGTTTTGTGCTTTCAACTTGAATGGCTCCTATTATACATTCACTGATCTGCCACTGGTCAAGGCTATATTAATTCTCTATACTCAATTATAACTAAAAACACAGGACTTTGGTAATCTCCCCATTTCACAGAGAAAATTCTGTCCAAATGCATAGAAGACGTCCTAACTGAATATGGCAAGTAAGACATAATTACTCTGGAAACTTTGGTAAGACACATATATACTACAAGATGGGATATAAATCCCCATCAAAACTCAAGGGACTATGACAAAGTAACTGATACCAGACTTATTCTTCTATGTAAATGGTTATAAACCTGGAAAAAATACTTGAAACAATTGTGTTCAGACATTGGGAAAACAGGCAACAAAAGAATGATCTCTAAAAGAGGGAACAAAAAAGGAAGACTTAGGATCACCCTGGATTTCTGCCAGGAAGCACTTTCAGCCTGTAACACAGAACATGGTAGAGTTTCTGAATTGGAGAAACAGAAATCCGCATTTGGGGAGGATGAGCAACTGGAATTTATAGAGTTGAGTACCAAAAAGAAGGAAGCCATGGGAGCAGAGAAAAAGAGAGAGAGAGATTAAGATCTAGAAACCTAACCACAGGTCTCCCTAAGTCTTTTGCTGATTAATATAAGACTATGTATGAGTAACCTGGTCTCCATGAGACCAGGCAAAGTAAAACTATTGGGAAGATACAGAATAAACAATTCTCAGGGCTACACCAGGCAGGGGGACATTTATGTTCTGACCAATTGGACCTCATTGAATGTTTGGAACCCTTAGTAGAGACTTCAGAAGAGTCACATGGTATGGTAGAGCTAAACCAGCACTAGAGTAATGCCTATACTAGGCCACCCTAAAAACAACTTAAAAGAAGCCTGAAGAGATCATATACACATATATACACACATATGTATATATGTGTGTGTGTGTGTGTATGTATATATATATATATATATGTGTGTGTATTATGTATGTATTTTAAGGATAAAGAATTTCTAGAGGTAAAATAATAGAATAGCTATAAAGAAAACTTTACTGGTTGCAATAGATCAAATGTTTGTTTCCTCAAAAATTCATGTATTGAAATTCTAACCCCTACTGTGATAATATTACAAAGTAAGACCCTTGAAAGATAGCTAGGTAATGAGGGTGAAGCCCTCATGAACAGACTAAAATTCTTACGAAAGGAACTTCAGAGATTTCTTTTGCTCTCTTTCCATCATATAAGAATACATTGAGAAGACAGAAGTCTTCAGTTTGGAAGACAGCCCTCACCAGAACCAGACCATGATGAAACCTTGATCTCATAGTTTCAGCCTCCAGAGTTATGAAAAATAAATTTATTTACGAACCAGTTTATGGTGATATAGCAACCCAAAATGACTAAGACAAAAATTGGTCCCAAGAATGGGTGATGCTGTGACTAATACCTAAAAATGTAGAAGTGACTTAGGAACTGGGAAATAGGTTAAGACTGGAAGAGTTTTGCGGTGCATGCTAGATAAAACCTAGATTTCCACAAGTAAATTCTAGTGAGGCCTCAGAAAGAAAAGTGTACAGCTATAGAGAAAGCTTCTGACTTCTTAGAGAATACCTATATAACCACAAATGTTGGCAGAAATATAGATAGTAAAGGCCATTCTAATGAGATGACAAATGGAAATGAGGAACATCTTATTGCAACTGAAGGAAAGGTGATACCTATTATAAAGTGGCAAACAACTTGGATGAATTGTTTTTGTTCTAGTGTTTTATGGAAGATGGAATTTATGAGTAATTTTATTGGATAAGTAGCTCAAGAGAGATCTTAAAAAAACAGTGTTGAAGGTGTTACTTGGTCCTCTTAACTGCTAACAGTAAAATGTGAGCAGAGAGAAACAATTTAAAGATAAAATGGATTACCCAAAAGACTAGAATGTGAAGAGTTGGGAAAATCTCAGTCTAACCATATTGGAAAAAAAAAATGTGAGAAAGTATGTTTGGAAGAGAACACTAAGTGTACAGCCAAGTGACTCTTTGATAAGAAGATTAATATGGATTTGAGTCATGGATCTAACCATCTCCCCCCAAAAATTCTAGAGAGATGGGATTACACTAGCAGAAACATAACTAGTTAGACTAATGAAAACAAAGTCTTAGCAGTATGTGAGACAATATTGGGTGACTGAATATATGTGTGAAGTCCCAGAAAGACAAGAGAATGCAGCAGAAAAAAGTCTAAGAAATAATGGTCAAAAGTTTTCCAAATTTATTGTGAACTATGAACTCACATATCCAGGAATCCCAATAAATCCAAACAGGGTAAACACACACACACACACACACACACACACACACACACACAAAACCAAGACATATCATGAACAAGTTGGTAAAATTCCAGTAAACAAAGAGAAATGTTAAATTCAGTCAAAGTGGGGGAAAAGACACATTGCTTTAAATAGAACAATAAATGTAATAATTTGTGCTGACTTATCATGTTTAAAAATGCAATTTGGGAGACAATGGAATAATATCTTTTAAAAATATATCAAAAAAGAAAAATCAAGTCCACAGCCATTACAAAAATGAAAAAAAGGAAAAGACTACTTTTTCAGCAAAGTTGAGAGTGTATGTTACCAGTAGACCTGCATTCTGAGAAATATTGAAAGAAGTTATTTAGGCTAAAGGAAAAAAAAAAACATACAAAAACTCAGGTTTACATGGAGGGAAAAAAAGAACAGAAAATTTAAAATATGTGAGTAAATATGAAAATTTTATTCTCTTTTTAAAAAAATTAATCAAAAGATAAAATTAAGGGAACAATTGTATTAGTCTCAATTCTGTTAATATAACAAAATTCTTGAGGGTGCTATATAAGTGAAGGGGTTTATTAAGCCCACAGTTTTGAAAACTTAAAGTCCAAGATTGATTAGCCTCATCTGATTAGTCTCTGGTGAGTGTCTCATGGCAGATTGCATTACAATAGTGAGAACATGTGCAGAAGAGATAACATGGTGAGACAGGAAACCAGAGATACAAGAGTAAGACTTGCTCTTTTTATAATTCACTCTTGCAGGAACTAACCAGGATCATATTAGAACTACACTAATCCTTTCCAAAGGCAGATGGCTTTATTACCTTGAAGTACGCCCTACCTCTTAAAGTCCACCATTTTCCAGCACTACCAACTGGGGACCAAGCTTCCTGCTCATGAACCTTTGAGGGACACATTCAAACTATATCCAAACCATAACAAAACTGTACTGGAGGATTATAATATACATAGAAATAAAATGTATCAAAACAATAGTAGATAAAGAGGAAGAAATGGAAGTATAGTCTTTTTTTTTTTTTGCAGTGCTGGGGATTGAACCCAGGGCCTTGTGATTGCAAGGCAAGCACTCTACCAACTGAGCTATATTCCCAGCCCCTGAAAGTATAGTCTTTTAAGATTCCTGAATTACACATGAAGTGGTATAATCTTATTTGAAGGTTTTTGATAGATTTAAGATGTATATTTTAAACCCACAGCAACCACTAAAAATTAAGGGAAAGAAAAATAGTCCCCCAAAATGAAAAGGGAGAGAGAGAGAGAGAGAGAGAGAGAGAAAGCATATACACACAAGTGAGAGATGCTTACAGTATGGTTAATTGTTACATGTAAGTGGACTAAAAATACCAGTTGAAAAAGAAGTGATTTTTAAATTAAACCAGCAAGTCCCAACTATATGCTGTCTATCAGAAACTTACTCAAAATATAAAGACAGGGATAGATTAAAAGTAAAAGAATGATAAGTGATATGATACGAAAACAAAAATTATAAGAAAACTGTAGTTGTTTTATCAGATAAATTAGATTTTAAAATTACCAAACATAGAGAAGGATATTTCAATATAAAACTAGGTTAAGTCATACAGAAGGAGCAACAAGCCTAATACTTGTGTAACTAATTTCAGAGCTCTAAAATACATGAAACAAAAACCGACAAAACTGAGATAGACGAATCAGTAATTACAGCTGGAAGCTTCAATACTCTTCTCACAGCAACTGATAGAATAAATACTTTCCTCCAAATCAGGAAAAATACAAGAATTTGTAACAAAAACATTCTTATCATTTCTATTCGGAACTGTATTAAAGGTTCTAACCAGTATAACACAGCAAGAAAACAATTAAAAGTCATAAATATTGGAAAGGAAATAAAATGCTCTTATTTGAATGATTATATAGAAATCAGAAGGAATAAAATATTATCTTGCTAGAATCACTTCAAATGCTGAATAAATAAACTAATTGTAGTATATTCGTGGTTCATGCAATAGAATAAAAAGTGAAAAACTACTGATACTAGTAACAACATGAAAAAATATGAAAAACTGGATGGATAAAATATGCCAGTTACAAAAGAGTAAGTAGTGGATCATTCCATGTACAGGAAATTTTAAAACAGGGAAAACTAATTTATAGTGACTGAAAAAGATTGCAATTATTTGGGCTAACAAGTGGGGAATTATCAACTGCAAAGAGACACAGGGAACAATTTAGAGTGATGGAATTATTTTACATCTGGAATGTTTTGCTGGTTACTGCAGTTTATATATTTGCTAAACTCACCAAACTGAAGACTAAACTGCATGCACTTTATTATGTTCAACTGCAGTTCAATAATATTTCTTTTAAAAAATTTGAGCCTACTTGCTGGCAATAACTTCCTCAAGAAGACCCCTAAAGCTCAGGAGGTAATATCAAGAATTAATAAATGGAATGGCATCAAATTAAAAAGCTTCTGCACAGCAAAGGAAACAAGAGTGTGAAGAAAGAACCTAAAGAATGAGAGAAAATCTTAGATCTTCTTCTGGCAGAGTACTAATATCCAGAATAAATAAAGAACTCAAAAAAAATTAGCATTTAAATAAGAACCCAATCAATAAATGGGCAAATGAACTAAGCAGACACTTCTCAAAAGAAGAAATACAAATGGCCAAAAAACATGAAAAAATGTTCAACATCTTTAGCAATTAGGGAAATGCAAATCAAAACTACACTGACATTTTATCTCACACCAGTTAGAAAGGCAGCCATTAAAAATACAAACAGTAATAAATGCTGGAGAGAATATGGAGGAAAAGGAACATTTTTACACTTGGGTGGGATTATAAATTAGTACAAACACTGTGGAAATTAGTATGGAGTTTCCTCAAAAGAGTAGGACTGGAACTACCATATGACCTAGTTATACCACTCCTTGGTATTTATCCTAAAGAACTAAAATCAACATACTTTAGCAATATAGGCATATCCATATTTGTAGTAGCACAGTTCACAATAGTCAAACTATAGAACCAGCCTGGTGTCTCTCAATAGACTACTATAAAAAACAAAAAGTAGTATGTATATATGGTGGAGTTTTAGTCAGTCATAAAGAAGAATGAAATTATGGCATTTGCAGGAAACTGGATGGAACTTGAGAGCATTATGAAAAGTGAAGCAAGTCAAACTCAGAAAGTCAAGGGTTGTATGTTTTCTCTCATATGTGGAAGCTAGAGAAGAAAAAGGAAAAAAAAAAGTGGGGATAGGAAGAAGATACATGAAAATAGAAGGGAAACCAGTAGCATAGAGGAAGGGGACAAGGGAGAAGGAGGAAGGGCAGGAAAGGGGGGTACTGGGGAATGAAACTGACCAAATCATATTTTTATTTTCACGTGTGTGTATGAATGTTGTAACAATGAATCCTACCATTATATATAATTATAACGTACCAAGAAGAATGTTTTTAAAACACAATTGATATAGTTGACCCAGCTAGGTGACACACTCTTGTAATCCCAGCTACTCAGGAGCTGAGACAGGAAGATTGTAAGTTCAAGGCCAGCCTAGTCAACTTAGTGAGACCCTATCTCAAAAGGAAAAAAAAAAAGAAAGAAAGAAAGAAAAGAAAAAAGGGGAAAAAAAAATCTGAGCCTACTGTCTGAATGACATTTTTATCAGTCTAAGGTGAAGGACAAGTTGCTTTTCAGGGTCCTTGTAAACACTAAGAGGTCCATTCATGACAGAGTTTAAGGAGGACAGCTTGGTTAGTGACTTCATTCTCTAATCCTCCCTTTTGAATCTGACCTTTCTCTGCTGCTTTCTAAAGTCCTTTGCCCGCTTGTTTATTTTTTCTTTTTCCTTCTTTCTTTTCTCTATTTTTGTTGTTGTTGAATTGTAGAAGTCCTCTATATATTTTGGACATCAGTCTCTTATTAGGAATATGGTTTGCAAATATTTCCTCTCATTCCGTAGGCTCTCTTTTCACTTATTATTGGCTTCCCTTGCTGTGTAGCATTTTTAGTTTGATATAATTCCACTTGCCTATATTTGCTTTTGTCGCTTGTGCTTTTGGTGGGATAGCCAAGAAACCATCACTGTCCCCATTGGTGTGAATTTTTTTTATGTTTTCTCTTAAGTGTTATATAGTTCCAGGTCTTACATTTAAATATTTAATCCATTTTGAGTCAATATTTTGTGTGGTATAAGACAGGAATACAATCTCATTCTTTGTCATATGAGTATCAAGTTTTTCCAACAACATCATTGAAAAGACAGCCCTTTACCTATTGTATATTCTTGGCACCCTTGTTGACTGTATAAACATGGGTTTATGTCTGGGCTCCATATTCTGTTCCATTGGCCTAAATGTCTGTTTTTCGCCATTAATGTATTATTGTAGTTACTACAGATTTGAAATACATTTTAAAATTAGGAACCCTGGTACCTCTAGTTTTGTTCTCCTTTCTCAAGATTCCATTCACAGTCCCATATGAATTTTAGGATTACTTTTTTCTGTTTTATGTAAAAATAACAATAATAATAACAAATTGTTGGAATTTAGACAGAAATTACACAGAACCTATAGATTTCTTTGAGTACTTGTGGACATTTTAGCAAGTCTTCCAATCCATGAGCATGAATGTCTTTCCTTTTATTTGTGTGTTTTAAAATGTATTTCATCAACAATTTGTAGTTTTCAGTGTATAAGTCTTTTACTTCCTTGATTGTTTATTAGTATATTATTCTATTTGATGCTATTATAGAAAGATTATTTTTCTTAATTTCTTTTTATATAGTTCATTTTTAGTGTATAGAATGCCAATTATTTTTGTATGCTGATTTTGTATCTTGCAAATTTACTGTATTTAACATGTTTTTTGCTGTTGTTGTGTGTGTAGTATTTAGCATTTTCCAGATATGTTTATGTTATCTACAAATAATTTTCTTCTTCTATTACTATTTAGATGCCTTTCATTTCTTTGTCTTACTTAATAGCTCTGACTAGAACTTCCAATAGCATATTGAATAGGAATTATAAGAGTGGGCATTCTTGTCTTATTCTTGATCTTAAGAAAAGTTTTTAGTTTTTTCTAAATTAGCTGTGGACTTCTCATACATGGCCTTTCTTAGGAGGCAAATTCCTTCTATATCTAGTTTGTTGAGCATTTTTATCATGGAAGGATGTTGAATTTTGTAGAATGCATTTTATGCATCTCCTAATATAATGTGACCTTTATTCTTAAATCCGCTGATGATTTGCATCTGTTATACCATCTTTGCATGCCCAGGGATAAATCCCACTTGGCATTGGTAAATAATCTTTTTGATGTGCTGCTGAGTTCAGGTTGCTAGCACTTTGGGGAGGACTTTTATTTTATTTTATTTTTTTTACTTTTACAGACTGCATTTTGATTCGTTGTACACAAATGAGGTACAACTTTTCATTTCTATGGTTGTACACAATGCAGATTCACACCATTCGTGTAATCATACATATACACAGGGTAATACTGTCTGTCTCATTCTACTATCTTTCTAGCCCCTACCCCCTCCTGCCCCATTTTCCTCTACACCATCCAAAGTTCCTTCATTCTTCTCTTGTGCTCCCCGCCACCCCCTCCCTCATTATGTACCGTCATTCGGGAGGATTTTTATATCTATGTTCATCAGAGATATTGGTCTACAATTTTCTTTCCTTGTACTGTCCTTGTCTGGCTTTAGTATCGGGATAATGCTGGCTTCATCAGATGAGTTTTGAACTCTTCTCTCCTCTTCAGGTTTTGGGGAAGAGTTCAGGAAGACTCTGGTGTTAATTCTTCTTTAAATGTTCTGTGGAATCTACCAGTAATGCTGTCTGGTTCTAGTCTTTATTTTCTTGTATACAACCTATCAAGACTGAATCATGAAGAAATAGAAAACTTGACCAGACCAATAAGGAATAATAAAATTGAATTAGTAATCAAAATCCTCCCATTAAAGAACCAGATGGCTTTATTATTCACTATATTAGTTTTCTATTACTGTGCACTCAATTACCACAAATTAGGGTGGTTTTTGGCTCACACCAACCCAATTTATTATCTAACAACTTCTGTGGATAAGGAGTTTGGCATGTTTTGGTTGGGTCTTTTGTTCAGAGTCTAATGAGCCCCAAATCAAGATAACAGCTGGGAATGTGATCTCACCTGAGGCTCACCAATCATTGGTATTCTATTCCTGTGGGCACAGGACTGAGACCCCCACTTTCTTATTGGCTATCAGCCAGGAGCTGCTATCAGATCCTACAGGCCACCCTCCATGTCCTGCTACCTGACTTTCTATAAATGTTAGCGTCTTCAAGGCTGATAGGAAAGCACTTTTCTTGCTGCTTATCTCTCATGCCAGTCTGCTAAGGTGACTTAACTAACATAACATGATCACAGGAATGACCATCCCAGGTCCCATGCATAGGAATCAGGGAAGTGACTAGTCCACCATATTTGCAAGTCCTACCCTTTTTTACTCTATCATCTTATCATTTAGTTCATCAGAAAATAACACAAAAGAAATGGGTATTAGAAGAACAATAGAATTTGGAGAGTTGAAGAGGAAAAGGAAAAGAATGTCAAGCAATGGAATAAAGTAAGGTATTAACCCCATTAGATGTATGTTGTGGGGTTGAGAGAGAGGTGAAGTTGGCATAGAAAAGCTACAAGCCAAATGAAATAGAACATTCATGCTGGAGATGGTGGGAACAGAATTACAACTGGAGATTGAATTCAGATCCTGAGAATGTTTATCACTAAAAATAAACCAAGAAATGTGCTCTTCAACAAAAAGGCAGAAGGAAAATGGTAGGTGAATTTTTAGTAGAGAGAATGACACAATGAAATATATATTTTAACATAATAAGACAAATGAATAAAATTCAAAAATCATTTCTATACCTAAAAATCATGATTCAGATATGAGTGGTAGGTACTCAGCTAATTGTGGAACTAGAAAGGAAAGGACTATTTAAGGAAAATCATTTTTGTCTCTTCTCTACAAAGTCTTTCTCAACCCACATTGATCT
This sequence comes from Sciurus carolinensis, assembly GCF_902686445.1. Classification (NCBI taxonomy): domain Eukaryota; kingdom Metazoa; phylum Chordata; class Mammalia; order Rodentia; family Sciuridae; genus Sciurus; species Sciurus carolinensis. The sequence goes on along the minus strand of NC_062216.1, from coordinate 94,077,106 downwards.
TGATTTTTTAACTTTGCTTATAGCTTTATATTCTAAGAACTAGTATCTGCTTATGCATTGTCCTGGATAATTAATCGTAAAAATACCTGCCACTTATGGAGTGCTATTTAATTTTCACAACAACCCTATGAGGTAGGTACTATTTTTATATCCCATTCTGATGATAAAATAGAAATATGGTAAGGTTAACTAATTCGAATAGCTAGTCAGTGTAAAGTTCTCAGTTGAATCTAGGACTTTCTCCCTCCTACTTACCATGATACACTGCCTTTATAAACTATTAAGTCTACTAAGTTTATAAAGAGCAGTGTACAGACTTATTTTACTTGTGATGACTATACTTTAATATTATTTTGTATCAAGGAAGGATCTGATCCATAGAATGCCATTCGGAAAAGGATCAAAAGCAGAAGGCTATATGTACTCACTAAATTGAGATTGAAAATGGAGATAATTATCCTAATGATTTTAGCCTACAATATCTTAAATCATATTACCGATGTTTATGAGATGGTGTTCCTAAAAGACCAGGCAGGATGCCTGGATCATGGCAGTTCCTCTAAATATCAATTTCACTCCCTCCTTTTCCTCTTTTCACTCTCTGCTTGTTATTCTTCTCTTACGTTAATAAATTGGGATCAGTCCATTTAATGCTGTTTCGAGGGGGATCACATTCATATGTGAAAAAGGAGTAAGTTCATCAAATTCACATGTCCCCAGAAGGCTGTGAGAAAGGAAACAAAGGGAGAGTATACACTTTTAGGAAAGAGGGAGGAACTGGCAAAGATGAGGTTTGGGGGACAGGAAACTTAGGTCAAGAAAGGGAAATGCATGGGCTCACTGTCAATACCCTTTCATAGTGACCTTAGAGTATGAAACAATCTGTGGTTTGATTTACCCAGATAATTACATTGGTTCTGCATTTGGCGTATCAGAGGACTAAAAGTTGTGGTTCTGCTGTGGACTGAACTGCCCTTTGGAAGTTGACTTTTCTCCCTGAATGAACTGCACATCAGTTCAGCCCCAACCGCAGCTGAAGGAGACCCCTCTGCTCCCTCACTAGGTAACAAGTTCAGACTTAGCCTCTGGGCCACATAAATCCAGGCAGGTATCAGTTCATCTCCAAACACTCAGCATGTCTGCTCCATGAATTAAGAGCATTAGGCAAGTGAGCCACTAGAAAGTTCAAGCTTGATTAAATAGCTATTCTACGTTTTCATGTCCACTTTTAACATCCCCATTGTTTCAATTAAAAGCTCTAGTTATTAGTTTTATTAAAAGAGGGGAAAGAAGAAAAAAAAAAAAGAAAAAGAATACACAACTTGATTCCCAGGCAGGTTAATACAAGCTCCTCCTCAGCCCTCTATTCTTGATTTAAGGAACATTCTCAGAGGGAGAGCAAAGGCGTTTGGGGTTGTATGGAAAATTTGACTCAACCCCAAAACCCAGCCAACACCACAAAATGGATTGGAGTCAAATCAGATAAATAGAAAAAGGAAAGAATACAAAATATCTTTGAATGACAGTATCAAAAAGGTTAAAAAGCTTAGTAGAATCTGATTCATGACATACAGACCCCAGGTTAGCTTCATCTTCACAAGGTGCCTCTAAATATTGATTAAATGATGCTTCCTTTCCTATGCTCCTAGAATTGTAAAAAGAATGTTCACAAACATATACATGACTCTTGGGTTTGGTTTCTGGAACTACCAAAAATAATGTCTGAGAAATCACCCAAATCTCCTAGTGTATTATTCATGTAAACTAGAGATCTCATGAAAACAAAATGTACAAGACTCTAGTGCCAGTTAGCATGTGAAAATATCTGGCAGTGGTCTGTTTTTACTTCTTTGATAAACTGTATTGTCTTTTGGTCCTAATGGAAAAGGATTAGTAAGGCTTACCAAATAAACAGCAGCTGCCCTAGAGACATTAACCCCTGTATTTAAAAAAAAAAAAAAAAGAAAAGAAATCGATCCTGAATAGAATATGGGGGTCTTTGAGAAAGTAGTAGAGGACAAATGTGGGTCAGATGAGGATTTCAGTTAGTGATACATTTTGGTACTTTCTATTTTAAGCACCCCCAAATTTAGATGCTTATACACAGCTTATCCAATTTTTTTTCTGAAAATCTTTAGTCTGCAAAATTGCATTCTTACAGGACTTTTTGCCTGTGTTTGGCCTGGAAATGATATTGTTTATAATAATATATCTTGAAATGCAGAGGTATATTCAAAGAGGGACAAAAATGAACCAGATACTTCCAAACCTCGAAAAATTTTTGGTCTAGTGAGTGCTTTGGGTGAAGGCTCAAAGGGTTGAGGCAAGAGACACTTTGAAAAGTCCAAATAAATTTTCCTTATCCTTTGCCAAAATAATTGGCATTGGTTTTTTCAAACAAAAGTTTTACTATATATTAAATAAGTAAAGGAAAGAAAACGAGATAAAAGCAAGCTTAGCTTAGAATCTACTCTTATTTGGGAACATAAAGCACTTAAGAAGCAGAAGGTAGACATTTTCAAATACACTTTTTCAAATACCATTGGTGTCTGAGTTACATCACCTGTCTGAACTAAGACCCAGACCTGAATTACCAAACACTATGCCCTTTTCAGCAAAGTCTATGGTTTGAATCAGCTTTTCTGTATCATTTTATGAGTAACCTGTTTTCTTGACCACGAAAGTCTGGTCAACATCCTGAATCAACATCTCAATACATTAATCCAGAAAACCTGTAATTGATACCAACACAGAGTATCATTAGGTGATAAGCCTCCAACTTTATTTTCTTCCGTCATTCATAATGAGGAAGTTCTTGCTTCCGAGATAATTAAAGGTTGGCAGATTTATAAAAAGGTTCACTTTGCCACTTTTGTCTTTATATGGTTTCTTTTCAGATTCTCTTCCTTTAATAACTGGCTTAACACCTTTATATAATAAAAAGGTCAGATAGGCTCCACACAAAGCACCCATAATAGCTGGCAGCCTATCCAACTGCTATTAGCTATCATTTAGCTAAGCAGGAGTGTTGGAGCATGCAGGAGCAAAGAGACAATGGGGCATTTCTAGGAGCACCTCAGGGAGAGAGCAAAGAAGAAAAGAGGGGCACTGAAAGAGAATTTGGCGAGTCAAATCACCCAGAAACAGCGGCATCATTCCTTTTGCAGTAGGTAGCTGGCTTCCTTGCAATACCATGAGATTATTCTGGAGAAATAAATGCTTTGCTGGGGATAAAAAAAAAAAAAAAAAAAAAAACAAAAACATGCATTTATGGGAGTCAGGTCCAGGCAATGCAAAGAACAGAACAGCATGGCTTATTTATTCGCGACTGGTTTTCAGCATCAGTATCAGTGCACTAAGACCTATAAGAAAGAGTCCAATATTTTAAGAAGCCCAAACCAAAAACACAAACCATAGTCATTTGAAAATGCATATATGCATTCTGGTTTCCCAAGATTTTTATTACATAACATTAGATTGAACTATAAGAAATTGCCAATGTTGATCATTTTGAACCTACAAAAAGGGCAATTTCATATGGTTCTATTTATGTTTATAAATAGATTGGTGTAAAGATTTTCTTTGGACTTGAAAAATCAGTCTAATCCTGTGGATTTTTCAGATTCAGTGCTTTTAGAAGCTGAACACTAAGATATTTGTGTTTCTCCTTTTCCTAGAGTGTCTCTCTCTTTCTCATTTCCATGGATATCAAGTGTTTCATAGATATCTGGCTCCACATGCCAAGTTGTGGGGAGATTTAACTCTCAACTTAATGTGAAATCAAGGATGTGATGTCTAGTTAAGCCAGTAAACTTTGAACAGGAAATACTAAATGTTCTCCGGCCACATTCTATATGTATATCTTGTCTTAGCCAATCTGCCAGCAAATGTTAATTTTTGGTCCTAAGAAAGACTGAGGGGGTAAAAATTGCTCAGCTCTGAAAAACAATTACCAGTGTCTTCCTGGTGTCAGAAAAGTTTGACTTATTCTGCAACATCTTTTTACCGGGTAGCAGAGAGAAAAGTGCAAGAGTCTCTGAGTCAGAAAACCTCACATAATCTTTCTGGGTCTTGGTGCCTTTATGAGGGGTTGGACCACATGATTGAAGAGTTCCCTTCTTGCTTTAAACTCTGTTTTTGAATCCTGTATTTATGATTTTTAATGCCCATGGAATTGTTATGGTAGCATAATGAGTCAACATAAGACTTGCTGTAATCTGCCTGAATTTGCCCCAAACCTTTAAAAGCACACAAATATGAACCAATGAACCGAAATTATAGTATACTGTACATCTGCTGTAGGAAACTTCCTATTATCACTACCTTTATATAAATGATTGCTTGTCATGTAAGTAGGAGACAAACCACTTAATAATTTCCAGGCCAGTGAACTTTTGTCCAACTTCAAAATAAAGTTGTTATTCCCCTTTCATCAAAAATTTAGGAGACATTAAACCTAATGAGAATGAGTTTCCAGAAGAAAAAGAAAAAACCTGTCATTAATAACAGAACTAACAATGTCAGATCAAGTGGTAGGGGGAGATTTTAGAATAAAGAGGTTCATAGTAACTTTAAGGTAACATTCTCAGGAAAAAATAATTTCCAAATGTCTATTGCAGATTGCCAAGCACTGGGATCAAGTCTTGATCCTTCCATTGATATGCTTTGGAACTGGGAACAAGTCAATTTCTCCCTCCCTCAAGGTCTTGAAATTGATGTTTTATCTGGATCACCTATGTTATAGTCATTAAGGTTTCCCAAGAATAAAGTGGAATTATATGGCATCTTAGATTCCTTCCAAAGGTGGTGTCACTGTTTCTTTCTCCTTAATTAGTTGATGATATTGCCAACTTCTCCCCAAGGCATCGTATTTATTCCAGCAAATTCTTATTTAGAAGGCTCACATTACACTGATCCCGTACACTTTATCTGAATTGGCAAATTTAAGCCCCCATCCATTAATTTATGTTGTAATAAAATGGATTCAGTTGAGGGAGCATATCTGAAAGGACTGCAACTAAATTCCTTGAAGGCAAACTACAAATTAAAGGCTCTCTCAAATCCCATTTGTAAGAGTAAATATGTGTATGTGAGTATGTGAGTCTGTACATGCAGTGTAAAGACACAGAGGTAACCATGGTATGAATTAGAAATGCCCTCCAGGACAATGATGCTGATCAGGACAACTCTGTTCTAGAATGAGTATGTTCCATGATGGGTCCAAAGTGACTGAAGCTAAAGTAAATGTCATGCCAACACAGGGCTCCTCTCTCAATGGCAGCTGGTGCAATGAGGAAAAGTATGCCTCATACTCATTCTCAGGAGGTTTAGAAGATGCATTTAAATTTAGACAGGAAGAGCCAAGCCTGGAAGAAGAAAAAACCAGTGGACAGGCATTCTCAAAAAGGAAAAAAGATGATTGCAAAAAGGGAAAGAAGGAATTGGGGAAGTATAAAGAAGGAAAAGGAAGCAATTAAAGGAAAATACATGTAAGCAAAAATGAGAGAGGAAAAATTGAATTATTAAGGAAAGAAGAAGTGCATATGGGAATAATAAATGAATGAAGAAAATCTTCCACCTTCTAAGTCTGTAAATAGTACCTTTACTAACCTCAGTCCTTATAAATAAGAATTTCAGAAACCCAAAATGTTCAAATTGTCTATTTTATTTAGTCACTTTGTTTCCACTGTATCAGAAAAGCAACTCATCCTGACATAACAGATGATCTTGCTAATATAAAAATGTTTGGTTTAGTGGGTACTATCCCTCCAGTAAGACATGAACATTATCCTAGATTAGCAATAGAACATATTCTAGAAACATCCAGACTTGGAAACTCAGGAACAAAGTGGGTCATTGTCACTTTCCATTGCTTTGGCCTTGGATTCAACTTCTCTGTCACCAAGAGACAGGACAAGGATGCCCTGTTTCAGGAACTGTCTTTAATTAGAATGTTGTTTTCATTAGCAAACAAGTAGAGTCAGTGAAAGCTAGTCCCTGGCAGACTCTGCACCTAAACAATGAGATTTAAAGGCAAAAGAAAGTTCCGACCATGGAGGTAATCCTCACTGGTTCTCCCATGAGGCTTGAAGGTACTGAGAGCAAGAAGTTCTTACTGAAATAAGGCAAGAGAAGGAGAAACGCACAAAGTCACTATTGTTCATTAATCTCCTTAGAATAGATTGTTTTAGCAGTTTAGGTGACTTTCATCTGGGAGAAGACTGTGATGATAAGACCAAAGTTGGATGTTTTATTATGGAGAACGATGATGAGAAGGTCCAGGGCAGGATTGCTCATAAAGAGGGTTAGCTTACAGGGGAGGCGGGGTGGGAAGAGAGGCAGATGGAGGAAGGGCAGTTGGAAGAGGAGGCAATGTGGACTGAATGAAAGGCCATGTTTGATATGGGAAATGCGAGAGGTGTGTGTGTATGTGTGTGTGTGTGTGTGTGTATGAGTGAGACATGCATGCATATGTGTGCCCTCCTACCATGAACAGCACAAACTGAAATCTGTACACTTGGAGGACGGGAGGAAGGAGAGACAACATATATCAAGCCCAGACAAGGCTCCACTATGTTTTAAGAGTGCTCATAAAATAAATTTCATCTTTTTATCAGCCACCAGAAATGCTAGTTTCTACCCAATGCCAGTCGATATTCTGAGCAATGCTGCTTAATCCAGACTGTTTGACAGCAAAAACCTAGAGATATTGTCCATCATAATCTCTTACAGAGGTTACCTAAAATAAATGGAGGTGAGTACTGTCTATCCGGTAAGACACTCTTTGTGTGAAAGAGTCAGTCTCAAATGATCACAGTCCTGACTGAATGTATAGCGAACTGTGTTCAGGTCTTTGCTACTACTTTTCTGGCAGTTTTATAGATTATCTCTGTGATATAATTATTTCCATTTTACAGTAGAAGAAATTAAGAGAACTAAAGTAACTTGCCTAAAGTACCCAGGAATTTTGTGTCTTGAGTAGAACTAATAGCTCCCCACTAAGACCACGGAGTCCTACTTCTCATACAAACTATGGTAAAAACTGAGGAGCTTTTAATTTGTCTGTGAACATCTTGACCTACTCAAATTTCACAAAACAAAGGTAATTAATAGAAGTTTATCTTCATGTGTAATTCTCTCGTTTACTGACCTTGGAGTGGTGAACTGCAATTTGCATATTGCCAAGAACCAATTGCCAGAATTTCCACTGGACTCAAAATCCCATGGGGTAAGGGTACAGATGGCAAGCGATGTCTGTCTGGACTCCAGTGAGATAGAGCTGCCCCTTCTCTCAAGTGTTTCCAAGAAGAGAAATTGCTCAAGGAGAAAACTCATGGGAACTAACTTAGGAGCCTTGCCTTATTCTGTGTAAAGACATGAGAAGATTAAGAATGTCTGGATGGTTGCATTTACCGGATTTCAAAAATTTATCCTAATTGAATTCAGATCCTAAATAATTTTTGAAATGCACATCTGTAAAGTGTCCAATTGCTGAAATCTTTACAAATTGACCTAATATTTAGTTGTTAAAGAAAAATTGGGACTGGGGTACAAAACATACTAGGTATTCTCGGTGAATAAACTATATTTTAAAGAGGTAACATTAAAATCATTTCATCAATTAAAGGAAAAGAGTAAAACAATTATGTCTACATAAGCTGTTTTGCAATCAGCGATTGTATTTCAGTGCATGGATAGGAACAATTTCCTCTCTTTCTATAAAAAGTACAGACAATCTGGCTACAGGATGGAGAGAAAGCAGAAATAGGAAATCAGAAAAATTAATAGAGATAAGAAAGTCAAAGTACCAATCATGGAAACATGTAGCAGGAACTTGGCAATGAGAAGAATTAGAGAAGAGGTCAAAAGTAGAGGTACCATACTTTGAAGAGTAATACAGAGGTTCTTCAAGTATGTCAAGATCAAGAAAGGCTCAAAAATTATTAAAGATTAAAGGAGCCTAAAAAGATATAACAACTAAATCCTATATATGATCATGGACTAGATTCTGAGTGATAGGGATAAAGTACTGTGAAGAATCCTATTATCACAATTAAAATTAGAATATAGATTGATCTAAATTTAATATTATTGTAAACATTCCTAAGCCTGATAACTGTACTATGGTTATATCAATTCTATTCTCATATACTGTGAAATATTTAGGCATAAAAAGCCACAATATTCCAACTTGCTTTCAAATAGTTCAGAAAAAAAATAGGGATAAGTGTGTATGTGCATGAAACAAGTCTCTATGTCTCTATATCTGTGTGTGTGTGTGTGTATCTATATCTATATATATGTATCTTTCTCTCTACACACATATACACAAATACATGTGAGTGTTTGCCTGTGTATGGAACAAGAGAGAATGATGAAAGATATAGTCAAAATATTCACCTTATCAGTGAATTTAGATAAAGGATATATATGAATTCCTTGTACTCTTCTTGGAAGTTTTCTATAATTTTAAAATTATAATAGTAGAAAGCTATGAAAAGCTAACACTGAGTAGAGGAACTAACCAATTTCTTAAACAAACAGCCTATTGTATGCTTAAACACTCCTGACTACCCTGACATCAAAGTTTTTATCCACCCATTAACAGGATACATAGTGAAACAGGAAAGCAAAGACTCTAGTGTATGCTTTTAAGTTTCCTGTTGACTTTCAACAGCAATTGCCTATGCTGTCATCACTTGAAGTTGCCATTTCTATATCTTAAAAATCTCAAGGTTCAAATAAAAATCTTTTGTTCCCAGTCCTAACCAGCTTGACTCAAGGTATTGACAGCTGCTGAGGAGCACAAAACAAATACAAGCAGGAAGTAAGCCTCACATTCTCCTGGTAGCTATATGCATCCCAACTGAAGAAAAGGCCAGAACAGTCCTATTTTCTAGCTGGTTGGAGAAATTCTCATTTCCCAGCAGCACTGCAAGTCTGGAAACTTTCTGATTTCTCCCAGCTGTTTGAGAAGAGTCTACCAAGCCCTTAGGGACATGATGTTCAATTACCTTTCAGAAAACCAATAATGGTATTTTGTGGTCATGGGCACATTATACACACAGGCATATATACACACCTTCTCACGAAAGTGAGGTTCTGGGGCTGCTGTGACTCACTGTGCCTTCTATTCAGATAGGTAGCATATTGTGCTTGGCTGTGACACAAAAACAGGTAGCGTAACTAGTAGCAAGAGCATGTGGCCTTTGTCCATAGCCCAAAGGAGATCACCTGCTGGGCCCTCCATGGAATTTCCATTCCACATGTAAGTCAAAGCATAATTGAAAAAAAAAAAAATACTGTTGGTCTCCAGGTGTTTCTTTCAGCTGGCCAACTTCCACCCTCTTGATTGTGTTTCCCAGGAATGAGATGTTTGAAATGGGGTGGCAGGTAGTGGATTATTATAGGGAGAGTTGAATAGGAAATAGCACCCAACCAGTCAGACTAGAGATCTTCTGAGGGAACTCTGCAGCTCAAATTGTCTTTTCAGAGGAACCAGTACCAGGATGGACATAACTGACATGGGCTTCCACTTGCCCTGGCTTCCCACCTTCTCCAGGCTTATTCAGATCTGTTTATGTCTTCCAAATTGTATTAAAATACACTTCTGAGAAGTCTCTACAGATCAACCTTACTGATCTCATCTGCTACTCTCTTTTATATCCCCCTTCATACTAGGGCATAGGTTTATCTTTCCTCACAAAACATGCATTCTTAAAAAATTGAGTGTAAATGTAATTTTTAAAAATTCAGTATGTATTATTCAGGTCTTGGCTGCAAGCAATACAAATACATTCTAGCTTAAGTAAAAGGAAATTATTAGAACCATATGTAATTTAGACCTGGGTATGTAGCCTAGCATGGACAAGGCCTGGGGTTCAGATCCATGTACCAAAATAAGAGTAATTTACATGATGTAATTGTAATCAATAAAAGGTCTAGAAAAAATAAAAAAAAACTTGGGGAAAAAATGACAGAAGCAAATAAGACCGGGTAGTAGGAACAATGGATTAATCTCTAAGAAGAATCTATGTGAGACTTGTCATTGACAGTTCCACCTTGGCTCCTGCAGGATGTACTATGCTAGATAAAAGTAACCACTGCCACTAGGAATGGTTTCTTCATGTCTTTGCACAGTCCTAGGTGGGAGCATGCAGGTGACTGAGCCCAAGTCATATGCTTTAACCTAGCTAACTGCACAGTAGTAGTAGGGAAGTGTTTAGTTTCAGAGAAGCGAAAGCAAATGCCAACACATTTAAAAACTTCAATGCAATTAAAATTGAGAAATTCTATTTCTAATTCATTTGTAAATTTCAAAATTATATTTTTAAATAATTGCCCTTTTGACTGAACTCTCTCATGAACACATATTTTTGGCATATTGAATTTATTCACTCAATTCCCCCACCTTTGTAAATTCCTTTATTCCATTCCATGTCCACTCTAAAACAAGGAAAGAATTATTCCAGAGTTTGGTCTTAGTTTACTAAAACATCTATGAATTTCAGTCCAGTTATCATCATTTCAATGACCAAAGAGTGGGAATGAATTATTTAATCAGAAACAGTTAATTGGCCTCTTCCTTTGCATTTCCCTCAGTAAAGGGTGTAGAGTTATCATGTTTCTAATGAGATGAAGCACTTGACTTGTCATTTTCCTGTATTTGAAGTTTCATAATAAGCCTTGAAAAGGAAAAGCTAATATCTATTCCATCTAAACCACTGCAGAATAGCTCTTTCATATATACAGACAAGACCTCAAAGTACTTTAGTTTTCTTTTTTTTATTTTTTTAATTTTTCTAAAGACCTCAGTTTTCAAGTTAATAATTGAAAATGGAGATCTTAGCATCTCAATTTCACAATAATCTGCCCTCTTTAAGGGAGAAGGATGGAAAGAGTACATCTTCTCTGGGACCCAGAACATGCTTATGGAGTCAAAAAGAACTAATATTAATTGAGTGCCTATAGTATTCCAAATTTCGTCTTAGGTACTTCATATTTTAGTGTACTTAATCCCTACAATGATAGAAGAGAATAAAGGTATGCTCTCTATAGATGAATGAGTGAGTGCAAGCTAAACTAAGTTGCCCAAAGTCACAGAACAGCAGATGAGAGTCAGGATTCACAGACTCCCAGAACCCTGCTTTTTTCACTCATACTATGATGCCCTGGAATTGTATCTCACTATCATCTCTCTATATATCTCATAATAATCTGCTCTCCAGTGTTTTCTCTACAATCTGAAATTGTCATAAAATATAGCATTATTTTTTCCTTTACCAGAAGGACCAATGTGGTCATGAACACCGAATGTTTCATGAACACTACATTTGGAACTTAGAAATGTCATGAACACCCATTCAGGTTAACTGCTAAAGAGATCATGTTTCTTGTATTCATTCACAAAGCATGTTGCTTTACTGTCACAGCAGGATGTGTTACTCAGGTCCTCAGAAGAGAAAATTAGGTCAAGACTTCTAAATGCCATATCCTATTTGAAATCTCAGGTGGGATAAAGAATGTTTGCACTTTAATGTTTTTATGATTAGAAAAATATGCCCAAGATACAAGTAATTTAGAAAATATAACAATGTATAAGAACAAATTAAGTCATCCATAATTGATGGGATGGTTTTGATTTGGTTAATACAATCAGAAGACTTTAATGCTACATTCGACTTTAATTCTACATGAATGTTTTCAGTATAGAACCAAACTCAAATTCCTCTCGGTTGGTTCCTCCAACCACCCAAGGCAAGAGACTAGATGTAAGAGCTCAGGAGAGTCCAAATCAGAAACACAATATTCACTTAACAACTATTTGATTAATTAATCTCAAATAATTTGGTCACTGGCAAAAGAGGCAAAATAAATGTTCATGAATGACTGATATAAATCAAGCAGTGGTGGCAGTTAATTGTCCTTTCCGCAGCTGAAGAGAATGCAGAGGTAGCCAGTCCAGCCTAACAACTATTGCCAGACCTGCTCTGCACTCTTCATCTCATAACCATAGGAGGAGATGCATGACTGAGATGGATTCATTTATCCACTCAACAAATATTTATTGAGAACCTATAATATGCCAGGGCCTGGCACATGGTTCTAGACTCTGGGAAGTTAGCACTGAACAAGACAATACAACCCTACTCTTAAAATGAGGAGTGTTTTCAGAAAACTAAAGTCCTTGTATTCCAGTGTTTCAAAAGAACTTTCAGTCTTTGTGTACTTTGTAGATTTGTATCAGGAGTAGGGCAACAAACCACTCCATCATGATTTGCTGAAAGGCAATGTCCAGTGAAATACAGTGTTAAGGAAACTGACATTCTAGAGGAAACAGGTTCAAACTGGAATGACATTCAGGTTAAAATGAGACTCCAAGATAGAAGGTAGTTTAAATCCACTGATATCAAAGTAATGGATTGATTGGTTGTGTTTTTCCTCTTATCCACTTAGGGATGTGGGTCCAGAAGATGCCATATCCAACAGAAAAAGAACCTCAGAAAGTGTGATCAATTTTCCAAACAGTCTTAGAGAACACTACCTTTCTTCCATGGAGCCATCTTGATGTCTTTTATAGTGTGTGGGAGTCACTAGGCATATTTTAATCTGATTTCTGAGTGTAACAGTTTTCCCCCATCTTCATTAAGGCAACACACCCAAATTATCACATAGAGTTCCTGGCTTGAAAATATGGAATGCCCTTTTGAATAAAGATCACTTTGCTCTTTGACCTTCCAATGCTTGGAAGTTAAGACACATACTTAATGCTTTTTTTTTTTTTTAATTCCCCATGACGTCCCAACATAAGCAAGTTACTAATTTGGGCAAACCAACCCCATCAAGTTATATGGGTGCCTATTCATAAATTGTTCAAAATTGTCTCCCTGATCATTAGCCTTCCATATATTTGTTTCAGAGACTGTTTGCACTTCTCTTGGGCCCATCTTCTGTTTCCTGTTTGTGACTTAAAGCTAAAACTTGGAACTCAATGCTCAGTTACAGAGGTGCCCAGTGATGAGAATGTTGAGCATGGGGGTTTGGGCTGGTATCTGCTTTCTCTAGCACATGCTTCCAGTTATTATTAGAGAGCATGGAGAATTTTCTTTCTTATTGTCTATATCCCCTTTCCTCTGCCATACTTGAATGAATGAATCATCATTGTTGGAGGGACACGGGTGATTTGTATGAAAAGAGGATGAATGAAATGCAATCTCCTCTTTGTAGTGTATAGTTTGCTAATTTGAGCAACAAAGAGAAAGAAACAGATGCAACAAAACAACAAAATTTTTTATTTTAGTCTTGTTGTGCCAGATAGTGCTTTTCAATGTTTTTGCACATGAAGTTCATTTTCTTAATTTTTAATTTTTAAATTTTATTTATTCTAATTAGCTGCACATGACAGCAGAATGCTTTTATACATTTTGATAGATCATACATAAATGGAGTGTAATCTCTCATTTTTCTGATTATACATATTGCAGGATCACATTGGTCCATTTTTCACATTTAAAAAGCAGTCACATAAACAAACACCCACACATAAATGTACTATGTGATTGTACTTTTGTTGAATGTTATTTAGTGAGATGTAACAATTCAGATTCTACTATGTGTTCAGAAGTCTTTAAATTAATTTAAATTTTAATTAATCATAAGGACATCTATATACATTTGAAAGATAACAACATACATATGTAGAAGATATTTTTAGCCATAGTCATGCTTGGTACATCTATGAACTTAATAGATTCCTAATAATAGCACTGGGGTTTTCATAGATTTGGATCAGACCACAAGTTGAAAAGTTCAGAGTTGGGGAAGAAAGATTGTACCCCAGTTGAGTTGGACCAGAACCAGGGGTAGGCATCCAAAGACCTCAGGTTTGGTTGTGTCTATGCCATGTAACAATATGAACTTGGGCATGTTGCTTAATCTCTTTGGGCTGCATTTTCTTCATTTATAAGGTGGTAATGATAAGATTCAATGATGTTAATGGGGTTCTCAAATCAGATAATAGATATAAAGATAAGGAGGCTAAATTACTAAGACTAACGCTAGCCTTTCCCTTTCTATGCCTCTCAAACCTGGCATGACAGCTTAACATAGCTGACATACTGGCCTTAAAAGGCCAGAAGTGAAAGACATTTCCAAAGGACTCAAGCCATATGGGAGTGACATTTATCCACTACTAGCTGTGCTGAATTTAAATGGATGACCTATTCATTAAAGCCCTGGTGTCTGCTTTCCAATCTCCTATGTCATTTCCCAAACAGAAGTTCTGCTAATCCCCAAGTCTCCTGATATGACATGTGATGTCACTCTCTAACAAACTGGCCTTTCTATTTGTTGTAATTTATGCAAAGATTTTTCAGAGAGTATAAATTCACAGTGGAGATGAACTAAGGGAGTACCACGTTTGTAGAAGAGATGACCCCACCAACATATTAGCATTTCGAATCCACAAATAGTGCCCCTTATGTAATCCATTATTCTCAGCAAGGATTCGTGGTCATGAGTCTATTTATTTTAACTCATTTTTTCTCATGTCATCTGGTAAGATTTAACCATAACTGTAGCAGCTGTGGTCCAAGTTACCGCTCAGAACAGCTTACAGTGTGCTACTCTAGGGTCACTATGACTTTCTCACAATGCAAGCTGAAGAGTGTGGATCCCAAGTTAAATGTACATTCATACCCCAGGAAGAGTGGGCAAGGCAGCTCGGGAACAGGTAGTTTCCCAGAGGGCACTGCACTCAGAGCTGCAGCTGCTCAGCCCTCACCCCAGGGCAGCCAAAACATCTAGATCAAAGGGAGTTCAGAAAGAAAGAAAGCACAGCCCTAATTCAATACAGGAAAATTGCCATAACTCTTTCTTCCAAGAAAACAACAACAGAAGGCAGGAAAAAAAAAAAAAAAAAAAAAAAAGGAAAAAAAATCCTAAGATCAGGCTCTGGCATCAGGAATTAGACTGCCAAGGTGGAAGGCATACCCAGTGGGGAAGGCGACTTATTTTCCTAGATTAATCAGGGTGCTTTGAGTCTGCTTTTATTTCCAAATGTACCACTGCCAAGGTACAACATAAGCCACTTAATTCCTTCCCACAATCTAGAATTGTTAACTGTCATACAAGCTAAACACTTTTAATAAAACCCCAGGAAAAGTGAAGCCCATCTAAGGTGGAAGAGTTAAATCAGGAGATAGATAATCAGAGACTAGGGGGTTTTCCACCTCATTAAGAGCCTAAAACAAATCCATCCCAGGGTGTTGATGAGAAGCAGTTACCCTGGGTGGTCACCTATTATAACCTGTCCTATAAGTTGGTCAGTAAACCTGTTCTGTGATAGACAGAAGGGCAAGGGGCAACCACCACAGAAGTGGGGAATTTTGATGGCCAAAGTTCCTTTAAGGAAAGACCAAAGACACAGGTCTAGGGGAAAATTATTCTTTCCATTATTAAAGTTTCTTCAAAGGGTTCTTTGGGATAATAATAGGTCCAAAACTAGACAAAAGGGGCAGAGACATTTTATTTGGAGGCCTTTGATCCAAAATATCTTCCCACAGCATCTGATACTAAGCACTCTCCCCTACCCCATTAGTCATTCCCTGGAGTTGAGAGTCCCCAGGATATACATATTAAAATGCCAATACATTACCTGGGAGGGCAAGATGTGAACACCTGAGAACACATCGTTTGCCAGGTTGCCAGGTTGACTGGTGATCAAGGCTCTAAGCCTTAACAAGGAAAAGTAAAGCCACTGAGTTCTAATAGAACAAGTATCTTTCTGAGGTAGAAAGGAATGCTCTCTGGGTTGGGAATTCTGGTGGGGAGTGCTCCAGCAGAAACCTCTCCTCACCCAGGAGAGCTGGAGAGAATGGAGGTGAAGATGAGGTCAGCAGATCAGAAGAGGGGCAAAGAGAACTCAAAGTTCTGGACTGGACAATACTGACTACCTTTTGTTCCAGAACAGGAATTCAAGAGAAGAAGTTATAGTTTTATTTAGAACCAAGTTTTGAATTACTACCTTTCACAGTTTTCATGAAATTTATCAGTTTGATTGGAAGCACCAACTCAGACCCAAATAGTTCATTGAAAAATAATAATCTTAACCGAAAATATAATAAGGCATAGATTAATCCTTACTTTTTAAAAAGTTTTTAGTTGTCAATGGACCTTGATTTTATTTATTTGTATGTGGTGCTGACAATTGAGTCCAGTGCCTCACACATGCTAAGCAAGGGCTCTGATACTGAGCCACAACCCCATCCCTAATCCTTACTTTAATATATAACTTTAGACCAAATAAATATGAACCTGATTATATAGTATATAGCTCCTTTGAATTGACTCAGATCCAGTCATTTCTACTGCACACTGGTATAACTGACAAGTTGCACTTGGGGGGAAATGAGGATTCTTTGTTTTAAATTAAAGAGCTACATGATGTGTTTCTAGTTTTGTGTACGTCAACTTCTTGTTCAACATTGTAGAGTACAAGCATATTTTAAAAAGATTCATGTTTACTATGTTTTTTGGGAGATTATTTTTCTTCTTTATTTAATCTGTTTTCATTTGTTGTTTACCTTTCCTACCAGTGCTATAAACGTCTAGGTTTCTTTTCACATAGTACTGCAGCTATATCCCTCTTGGCTCCCAAGTTGACTACAATCATGTCCGCTATCCTTATGAGAGATTCTTGTCATTGTATAAGTTGAGTGAAAGGCAAATATCTAAAATGATATCTAATTGCAAATTAATTCCTATTCTTATTAGAGTACAGCAACAGTAAGTGAAGAAGGCAGATTTTTGAGGCTTCTCTTTACCCTTGTTTTATTGTTAATTTGGGAAATAGGAAGATGGGATAAGAATAGAAGGGGAAATTGAAGCAGTTATCACTGCTGCTGATGCTTCGTCCTCGGAATTTCTGTGTAGGTCCTACAGAGATGAGGCATAACAAGTCTTAAAAATAATCAGGCACAGCTCATTGTTCACTCCTTCCATTTGACCAGCTCTCACCTGAGACTCCTTATGCAAAACCATCATTCTCAAAACTAATATCACTCCACTCCCTGGTAACTTAAAAAAAAAATTTTAGACAGCATTTCTACTAATTTGCATAAAATAGTTCAGAAAAAGGTCCCACAATTCTAACCTTTTCCAGGATATTTCAATTGTGCTGTTTCTCAGGACTCTGCTCTTAAATAAGATTAGTACCTTTTAACTAGATCTTAAAATGGGAAGGTGCATAACATTCACCAACTCAGAACAATGAGATTGTATCTAAGAAATGAATGATTTCAACGGAAACTAACTAAAACCTTCAGTGTATGGTGTTAGAATGCCATCTGATCTGAACTCTTACTCAGTGGAGTGGGAGAATCTTCTATACCATGTCCCCAACAGATATATTCTCCACTTTCTTATTTTCAGTGTGTAAAATTTGTTTGTGTCAGTATCATACATTTGTCTCCCTCTCTATGTTTTCATTCATCTGATCATTTTACTCCCCTACTCAAAACACTGATAACCTTATAGTGGCTTCAGAGAAACCCAAATGCCTTAGCATAGCCTTCCAAGAACTTTAGGGTTTGTATTTGCTTCCCCCCCAAACCTACTTCCATTCCCTTACTTCAGCCATTTGTTCAACAAACATATCAGGAACCCCTATATATGTTGGACACTGTGTTAAATGCTGACACCACAAAGAAGAAAAACAGTTTTCCGAACTTTAAGAACCTCATAGGTGGACTGGGATATAGCTCAGTTGGTAGAGTGCTTGCCTTGCAAACACAAAGCCCTAGGTTCAATCCCCAGCACCGCCAAAAAAAAAAAAAAAAAAAAAAAAAAAAGAAAAAAAAAAGATGCCATATAGTCTTGTAACACTGTATGACTGCTGTCCTGAGATGTCCTTTCCTCCTTATAGCATCTGGTAGGAATTCTACCTATTAATGCTACCTACTATGGGAACCCTTCTCTAACCTCAAAGTCAGAACTAAGACCTGCCTTATCTATAGTCCTGTAGCACTTAACTTGCCAGAAATAAAGGCCTGAGTAAAGGAGATACCTAAGGATATGAATGGAAGAAATCCAGCTTATTAAGCAAAGATAAAAATTTATTGGAAGGATACAGAATAACTCCAAGAATGAAAAGTGAAATTGAAAAACCAGATTTTAAAATCAATAGGAACCAGGGTAGTTTGGGGGCTCTAGGAAGCAAACACAAAAGGTATTTTTTATTGCCCAGGGAAGGTCAAAATATTTCGATTGACAATACCGGCAAGGCTGAATCAGTGGGGAAAAGGTTGTTCTCTGAACCGCAAAACATGTGCTATCACCAGAAAAAAAGATGAGGTGGAATGCCACTCTATTAAATTTTACGGCCATAGGAGTTATCGAATGTTTTACATTAAACTTGCTTAGAAATTCCTAGATTTAAATATAGATAAGTTCATATATGATAGATCCAAAGTAGAATACTAACAAAGCAAGGACTCTGAGACATGACCTAACTATTAACAACAACAAAAAAAGTATTGATGACATATATATTGTAATAGTAGAAAACTTTATAAGATAAAACCATTCATTTTTTCCTCTGTTCCCTTCTAGCCCTCAATCATATATATATATATACACACACATATATATGTATGTATATACATATATATATATAAAATCCTAGAATAAATATAGTAATATTTTCTGAATTTCCCCTTTTATATCACATATGTTTTCCCAGGTTGTTTCTAGTCTTTATGATTTTTATTTTAATATTTTTATAATGTCCAATATGTTCCTAACATTACTTGCTAATTGAATCTCATGGGTGTTTAGGATATTCCTTAATTTTGTTTCCATACATAATTATTTAATTAATGCCTTTGTCTATAAAAATTTCCCTTTCTTTGTATTATTTCCTTAGGATGAATGCCAATAAGTGGGATGGGTAAGATAAAGAAAGTAAGAATATTTTATGACTCTTGAAATACTTTGCATCTTACTCTAGAAAAGGTATACCAGCTTAGATTTGCCATCAGCAATGTTTTACTATTGCAAATTCTCCCATTTATGGCATTACCATCATTTTACTAATCATTAAGACTGAAGTGACACTTGTGGAGGGATTCTCCACAATACATTCCCTGATGTCACTGCAGGAAAAAGTTTGGCCTGACGCCACCACCTCCCTGTCCTGATGTTGTATTGCTTCTCATTGTTGTTGTTTATTCTAATGAGTTGTACATGACAGTAGAATGCATTTATATATTTTGATAGATCATACCTAAATAGAGTGTAATCTCCCATTTTTTCCGATTATACATATTTGTAGGATCACATCAGTCATGTAGTCATATATGTACATGAGGCAATGTTGTTTTAATTCACCTAAATATCTTCTTTATTCCAGCAAAAGCGATTTGCCTGCTTTCTGGGATAATGTGACTTTTTTTTTTTTTGAGTCCTCGAATGTTTTGTTGAGCAGAAAAGATTAATTGTATATTCACTCCAGGTTAAAACACAGACAATTTTCAATTCATCAAGGTTAAAAACTTAAGAATCTTAGGCTTTTAAGTTTACCTTTCAAATCTTATTTTACTTATACACTAAAAAACAGTAAATTTTTAAAATATTTAGTTGCATTTATAACTTAATCACAAATAATTTAACTGCATTAGCATATTTAATATAGTTTATTTTCTTTGTAAGTACTGCCATCATGATAATTTTTTGGAGTATTTTTAGAACTTTATTATTCTAGTAAATTAAACTTATAAATATGATAGACTTTATGTTTTATTAACTCTTCCAATGTCCTAAATAAGTTGGTAAGATTTAACATTAAAGTACAAGTATAAATTATGTACACAATTATACCTTTTAAATAGGAATTATAAGGCTGATCTATTATTGCAATAGGCAAAAATGCTCTTAAACATCACAAGACAAAATAATACATATATCAGATTCTTTATTACAAAAGTATTAATACTATGTGTTACTTTTCTTAAACATCTATAATTAATGCTAAATCTACCCATTAGGAAATGTTCTCAGCTAACTGAGATAGTTTCTCTACCAGAGATTTTGCCTAGGATGCTGCCTTTGTTCTCATTGACAACTCTGGGGAGTCCCATTTATAGTCTATAACAGAGACTTCATAATTTAAGGGAGGGATTGGTTTCATGAGCCTCCTAGTTTCATGCCCCAAATGGTTCTTCTCTCTGTTTATCTCACAGAAATCTGAAATTCCTACCCAGACTCCATTTGATTATCTTGGGCACTTATTTGGCTTCCGACTCTAAAATCCTTTGAAACTGACTGCTAATTATTCTTTTTCTCATATTTATCCTATGAGGTCTGCACAAGTCTTATGGATACTAAAATTATATGCAGCTGAAATCTTGACATCTTGTATGGTTTTGCCCAATTTACTCAGTTTCACCTCCCAAGTTCATGTACCAACAAAAATAAATAATCCACATTGAGTTTTGTTTCTACTGCCCTTTGGAATTTCTACCTTCTTTCTATTAGCAATATCTTAAGATCAAATCTTGCAGAATTTTGACTTGATTAACAAATAGTATGCTACTTGATTAATAAATAGTATTAATAGAAATTAATAAATTTCTTTATACTGCACCTCTCACATTGTTGGGTTCATTAACTAGTCATCCCTTTATTAGCCAGCATATTAGAAGTATGTGCCATGTAAAAGGGTTCAGAAACTTCCCAAGGACTAAGATAAAATATTCGTCATCATTCTAACGTTTGGCAATATCCGAGACTTCCATATATTGGATGGATGTAAGAAGATTTTAATGACTGCATAATTATAATGATTATTACAATGCATTCAGTATTCACTCTAATGTCAGCTAACATTCATCAAAATCCCAATGTGTGTCAGGGACTCTACAAAGTACTTTATATGCATTGTCTCATTTAATGTAATCAATATAGAACCCATGGAGTAATAGGTTTCATAACTTTCTGGCATTCTTGATGTCAGGGAGAAAAGGAGAACTTGTAAGGACAGAAACATACATGTGAACACTAATGTGGCACCTGGCTCAGAGAGTACCTAAGAGAAACTAAAGGGAGCCTTCTTCCCTTGGTAGGCATGGAAGGTTTTGAGTGCTATTCTTTCCATGGGTCAATGAGCAACAAACATGCACATCAGAACACAGGCCGTTATAAAATCATTTGGATCTGCTTATTCAAGTTTCTGGTCCTATAACAGATGGAAGGAGGACCCAATAATGTGTTTTGTTACAATGAATCCTACCATGTGTCACTTCATATAATAATTTCAGCAAGCCTGCCCAGCTGGGGGGATCACCTAAAGACCATCATTTCCATCCCATGGTGTAGAATGGCTACCAAACAAAAGGTAAGTGAGGTAGGATTTGCAGACCCACACAGAGCCTTCTTGTTCCTGGTATCCTCCCACCACCCCCACTTGCTAAATTCCCCCAACTCCATCTACCCCAAACCATTGTCCATTTCTATCCCGACAGAATAAAGTCACCACCACGTATGTGATAGGTGAATGACATAAAGACTTTGTGCAGACAAAGTCAAAGTTTAGCCTCTTTTTATGGACATTTTCAAAAACAAATCAGGTTGGGGGAGGTAAAGAAGAGAGAGGGCAGGATTTGGGAACCAGAGGGATCAGGGAGCCTTCTTCCCTAGCAGTTCCGGTGTTAGAGTAAGGCAGCTGATGTGAGGACAAAGCTCCCTCAAATAAGCTCCCAAATTCAAAATGTGGTACACAGATGGGTTTTAATAACAAGGCTGAGCCATCTGGTAGCTTCCTATTTTAGCTAATTACTCTCAGTAAGTAAGTGCTAAGCTTTTAAAATCATTGTTCAATTTTGTTTTGTTTTGTTTTGCCACCCTCCTTCTATATTTTGGTTTCCTGGGGTAAATCCCTGTCCCAGTTACTTTTCTAGGGAAAGCCTGGCTTGTCTACTATTCTTAGGAGAAAAGCCCCTCAGAAAACCTCAAAAATGCTCCCATTAGTACTCTGATTCTCCAAGTTTTCCACCAAAATACACTACCCTAAACAGCAGAGTTAATTAGATGCATACCCCAGAAGTCTAGGTTGTGGCTCAAATCTGCTCTCACTAGTGATCTCATACTATGCCCTAAAATTTCACACCAAGTTTGCTTTTTGCCCCCTTACTATATAGATATTTTATTTGAATATAAAAATTGTTCAATCACCCTTGGGTAAAATCGAATCTTCAGGAAGATGCATCAAATTATCATGTGACATTTTATATCCTTCAGAACCCTGTCACATTGGAAAAGCAGATTATGGGAAATGATTTTAGGAGTATCGGGAGCAATAGAAGAGAGGGGCTCTGGTCAGATCATGACAGTGGAGAAAAACTAGCAAAGTCCTTGAGGATCCTTTGGTAGTAGGAGGCAGCCCTGTACCAAGAGAACATCCCTGGGATTGTTACACCAGTCTGAGGCCTTGGCCACTAAGGCTTCAACCTTGCTCTTCATTCCATATAGTGTACCTTTACCTTACCCATTCCTGGCCCTGAGAGCCACCACCTAGGGCCACTCTCCTTTCTCAGTCCATAAAGAAAAAAATAAAAGGACTGTGTGCTCCAGATACTCCAAAATATAATTCTGAACTCCCTGAAAAACTTCAGTGATGAATTTCAGGGCACGATTAATTCAACTCAAATCACTGCTCTTCCCCTCAGAAACTGTGTTGCTTTGTGCACAATCACTTCAATTTCCACAGTGATAAAGGTATATTTATTTATCTCAAAGGACTCTTCTGAAGACTGAGGATAGTATGTTATAGGTGCACATAGTAGGTGCTTTTAAAATGATAGAAGATTTATGTACTTATGAAAGGAATGAAGATTTCTTTGTGAAGAAAACACAGTGCCCATTTTCCATATAACTAATCTAATACCCCAAATGAGCTCCCACACTGCTGGAGGTGGAGTAAAATGAAGAGATGTCAATGGGACACATTTGTCTAGTGACAGTAACTGCGCATGCTGAGGCTCTTGGATCTGTGTTTGGCTCCTTGGTTTTCTCTATTTTTCCCTTGTAGAAAGCTTGGTCAAATCCCTAGAACTATCATGCTGGTGCCCACTGAGGAATGCTGACCTGCCTGAGATCTGTCCTCCAATTACTTGGGCCAGCATGCTGACCAGTGAGGACCATCTCACACTGCAGCAGCCTACCCTCTGTGGCTGTCTCCTTGCCAGAGTTCAAAATGGTAAGGGGAATAAAATAACTCCCTTCCTTTTGGCTTCCCTTGAATCCCTCTAAGCCCCTCTCATCCAAGACTTGCTCCATTCCTGTCTGTTCCTCTACTTTCCACACTCTATCAGGGCTCAAAGGGAGGCTCTTGCCCTCTCCTGTGGTCTCTTCCATGGTACTCGGAGCTCTCTTCAGCCCTGACTTACAGGAACTGAATAGTCTAATTCTTTCTAGGTATGTAGCTATATAATGGGTGACTAGGAAATCTAAAAACCTTTCCTCTCTAGATGAATTCTAGATTTCATGACTATTGTCTTGCTGTAGTCTCAGAAATTCTATTCCAGTTGTCAAACATTGAATACAGACTCTGCATTCCTGTGGTAAGCATGCTAAACCTCCCTGATACAAATGGATGCCTCTGGCACACAGAGAGAAATACAAACAAGAAAAGCACACTGATAGATTTAAAAATATATAGTATGCTCATGACATTATTTCTTTTTCCATAAAGGCAGTGTTTTGGTGAGGAGGTTTCATAGCACTATACTATCAATACCATATTTTGTGTGACAGGAGTTAAATAGGGTTTTATGGGCTGCCCTAGGAGTATAATCATCGTAAATAACATTATTTCTATGGGAAAATTTCTTGAGAGTGCTTAATATCTGACTTCCAATGAATTTTTGGAACACAGCTGGTTTGTAAATTGAGAATGGACAGTATTCCACTTTAATACCAAAAACTTCCCTGAGTTACACACAGTGAAACCTAAGGAGGATGATTATCTTGGACTAGAAAAATTAATATTTCTAGTTTCTCCATTTTTATAACTCACTTCCTTAGCTTTTTAGCACAAATATAATAGATCAGAGAGGCCAAATCTGAACTATAAACTAGAGGCTGTGGTGAATTAAACGTATTTGCTTTGTTCTGCAGATGTTAAACACAATTCCCACAAAATTTGAAAGGTGGAGTTAATTCTGACTTAGACAAATCTAATGAGCATCTGTTTTGATTTTTCCAACCATTGATCTGATTTTCTTTTAACTTGATACTGGTTGGTTTACACAAGTCTGTGTGATAATTGCAAATAGTCAAAGGTGAAGTCATTCCAGAATACTCAAAATGTTTTTTTTTAATCTTAAAATGTCAAGCGACTCTTAAAGACAAATTCATATGAATACAGAATACATGATGCATACATACACTTTACATTTTACTTCAATATATGTGTCTTTATGTAAATACATAACAAAGTAGAAATTGAGAAGTTTGGTATTCTGTAAAAGGAAGAAGTTTGTTTAACAAGAATATAAAAAATCATGAAACACCATGTTATGGGCTAAATTGCCATCTCAAAATTCATACATTGAAATCCTAATCCCCACTACCTCAGATGTGACCATATTTAGAGATAGGATCTTTGAGGAGATAATTAATTTAAAATGAGATCATTAGGGGGGCCTCATTCAGTATATGACTTATGTCCTTCTGAGAAGAATTCTGTACATAGAAACACATTTAAGAGGGAAGACCATGCAAAGACACAAGAAGACAGCCATCTACAAGCCAAGGAGAGTGGTCTCAGAAGAAACCAGTCCTGCTGACTGACACCTTAACCTTGAACTTCCAGCCTCCTGATATGAGAAAATAAATTTCTGCTGTACTACCCAACCTGTAATACTGTCTTATGGCAACCCTGGCAAACCAATATACTCCATGACCTAAAATTGCTTCTAGAGAAATAAAATATAATTTAGGTCATCTGATGGAATAGATCATTTATACTTGTATTGATAGATCATGAGTTTTTAAATTAGGCTTTATGGTGATATTTTGATGTTCTGAAAATGTTAATTTGAATTTTACTTTAAATTAAATTTGAATGTTTAAGAACCATAATAAAAATTCAAATATACCAGGTATTAAAATTTGGTTCATTGAATGCCTTCATTCCGTTAACTTATACTGCCAAGTTCTTTACACCATTCTTGTGTAGCTCTCAAAGTGTCTCCTAGCATCACTGGGCATATGTTTTAATTATTTGCAAATATTATCAGAAAAAAATGCAACTCGCACAAGTTGTTTTTTAAAAATGTAATCCTACATAAAACATAGGTGATAGTACCTACATTTTACCACAATGTTTGGAGGTGATTCTGTAACTTTACCCATTATTTAAAGATTAGTTTGGAGAATATCACGCTCAGTGAAATAAGCCAGTCCCGAAAAACCAAAGGCCAAATGTTTTCCCTGATAAGTGGATGATGATATATAATCATCATATATTATATATATGATGAGGTTGGGAGTGAGAGAAGAATGGAGGAACTTTAGGTTACATAGAGGGAACTAAGAGGGAGGAGGGGGTGGGGGTATGAAAGATGGTGGAATGAGACAGACATCATTACCCTATGTACATGTTTGATTTCACGAATGGTATGAATCTACATTGTGCACAACCATAGAAATGAAAATTTGTACCCCATTTGTTTACAATGAATCAAAATGCAGTTGTAAAAATAAAAAAATAAAAATAAAAAAAGATTAGTGAACCACCAAAAATCATACATTACATATATTCTTTTAAGAAAACCTAGAAAATCAGTAGGAAGAAACATTCTGATAGACATACCTCTTAGTTATAATGTTGTAATTTCTTATTAGATAGTTATTCTTACCATATTATACTATTAAGACATACATGTACTAACAATTCAGATCAAGAAATATATAACTTCTGAGAGTAAATAAATAGTAAATGCTTGGTGTGAAACCTTCTGAAAATAATAAGACAATAAAAATCACTTGGAATCACACTCACACAGTTACATGTATTGCTTACCATTGTAAGTGTACTATTGTGTGCAGAGAGCTGAGTACCGGCGTGCCACACTCTAATAAATGCAAGGAAGGCTCTGGCACACCTGTTCAGTGCATACACTTGTCATCATATACAAAACAAGCAATTTCATAAAAATAAGACACTACTGTGTTAAGTTAAGTCATGGTGACATCATATTAGACACAGTGGGTATATATTATAATCTCTTATATGACTTACATATATATCATAAGAAAAGAAAGCAGTTGATAGACATAATAAGCAATTAATTTTGAAACAGAAATGGCCTAATCCTCTTTCATTTTATTTTCACTACTTTAATTAAAGAGAACCCTAACATTGCAAGGGGGCCTACTTTAAAAATCTAATAATATTAAAACTCAGAATTTCCTTAATATAGAAGATAACTGTATACTGATAAAGTTTTCAGCAATCATCCATGTCTCCATTTCCTTTTCTTTTAATGCTGTTAATGTATAGTCACTTTACTACACTATATTGATTTTATAGTAAGAAGATATTAAATATTAATTAAACACTGATTTCACTCCCTCATTTCAATGTCAGACTTCATTTGAAAAAAAAAAAAAAACTAATGACAAAAATAAAAAAGTAAAGGAAACAGGATCTTTAATACCTAAGAGGGAATCATTCAAGTCTTTGCATTTCTGAAATAGAGATTTATTCTGCTTCAGAAGGAAAGGGAACTGATGAAGTTGTAAAGGGACAAATCTCAGCACAGTATAAAAAAGAACTTTTCCACAATGATCGCTTTCTAAAAATAAAGGCTTGCCTTGTTAGTGAGCCCCCAAAAATCCCCAAATGGGAGATTCTCAGGCAAAGCTTGGGTCTTGAAGGGGTTCAGGACGAGACTGTTCTCCTCAGGGAAGAAAAGATTAACTCCAATACAGAGCTCAAAATCCAAAAAGGAACCACTTTTCAAGAAGAAAGCAAGCATGTTGGCCCTCATTTTGGGGGATTTGGGAGAAAATCCTTGAATTTTCTGCACACTTAATCATGTAAACCAAGAGATTAAAGTCACATAGAGCCAGCACGCTCTGCCTGCTACGGCAGAGTTCTACAGCACAGAGCAACTTTAGAAAAGCTCTCTTTCGTGGGGATAAAGTTGTTCTTGGAAATACAAAGCTTTAGGAATTGGGGGTTGTAAGGTAGGAAAAACAAGAGAAGGGATTCAAGAAATTACAACCTGAAAGAGGGAAATAATAATTTTGAGTTGGCTTACATAAGAACATTTTACACGCTTAGCTTTATGCAACTGAAAAGAAAATCGGGAAGTCCCTCAGTGAAGATGCTCCCAAGCCTACACCAATATTCAAGCTCTTGACTATTTACCTTGGGAAAAAGTTGAGGCATGCCCTTTTTCATCTAGGAGAGGCAGTATAACATGATAGTTAGCAAAATACCCTCAGAAGCCCAACTTCTTGGGTTTAGTGCCTACCCAGAGTGAGACCAATTTATCCTAGTTTGCCAGGGACTTTCCCAATTTTAGCCTTCAAGTCCCATTTTTTTTCAATTTTGATTCATTGTACACAAATGGGGTACAACTATCGTTTCTCTGGTTGTACTTGAAGTAGAGTCGAACCATTTGCATAATCATACGTGTACGTAGGGTAATGATGGTTGTCAAGTCCCATTTTTTGAGTCTCCTCACATTCCAGCAAACCAGAAAAGTTGATCATCTTAGCTGCACAACATGCCAGTCGGGAGAACTTCATAAAGTACCTAAATTCTGTGAGGGTGATCATACGGCATAGAGTTGTATGTGATTAAAATGAGTAATAAAGCTCATAAATCATGAACACTCTGTAAATGTGCAATTTTAAATTATATGTGATCTGTTCAGTCAACAAGGTAACCTTAAGTTATGTGTCAGTTCTAGTTTTTCTTTATGTACAGCTCTTTAAAATACATCCCCACCCTTTTTGCCTCATGGTCCTAAAAAAAAAGGATGCTTGCAATCATTGAAATCCATAATTTAAATTCATTGCATACATTTCTCAAAGCCACTCATCAGTAGGGCTTGGGGAGGACGGGGGAAAAGAGCCAGGGACAAACTAGATTGTCCAGCCAGGTGAACTGGAGCAATGACGTGGATACGTGCAAAACCAAGCAGTGGTGGAAGACTAAAGAGAAGGTTTGGGAAAAGTGTAGTGCTTGTGTTCAGCATTTATATAACACACACACACACACACACACACACACAAATTATTGTCGAGTACATATTAGGTAGCATTGGGCAAGAATGTCCATTTACAACGAAAAGGGCCGTAATCATATCTGGGGTAAAAGACAGAGTGGGAGAGACCCCACCTTGTCAGAACCATCAAGAGCATCTCATCTGCTTGGATGTGACATCACCAAAACCACTGCCATTACTTCTACCTTAACAAAGGTAGGCTGATCTTTGAGCATCCTTTCAGGAAAACAAACAGAGCAACAACAACAACAACAACAACAACAACAAAATATATATATATATGGCAGACATGCTGATTCAGAGCTAAGAAAGTTAGTAATAATCACTAAAATAAAGCAGTTTAGCCTGGCATTGTGGTGCACACCTGTAATACCAGCGACTCAGGAGGCTGAGGCAGGAGGATTGCAAGTTTGAGGCCAGACTCAGCCTCTTAGTGAGGCCCTAAACAACTTGGTGAGACCTTGTCTCCAAAAAAATAAAAATAAAAAGGATGAGGGTATAGCTCAGTGGTTAAACACCCCTGGGTTCAATCCATGGTACCAAAAAATAAAATAAAGCAGTTTAACAAAAGTTAGTGAAGAGTCAACTAAATGCAGGTAAGCTCCTCTAAAGCACATTTGCTGGAGGACTGGATTGTGCTTCATGACTTCTAAGCAGCTGATGTGGGGGGTGAAAGGCAGTGGTAAATGCCCCCAAACATCCTTCCTACCTCCAATCTCCCTGGAGACAGGAAGCTGGGCTTTTAAAGTATTATTCTTTGAGATTGTCTGGAGGTAACAGACCACATGAATTCTGTTTTTTCATTGAATAGTTACATTTATTCACCCTGGAGATTGGTTTAGACAAAATAAAGCCTTACTCAACTGGAGTCTGAATTACTACAACCATCAATTAACATTTTTTCTTTTCATTTAGCTTGAATGAGAAATAAAATGAATCACAAGTAAGTCATTTGACGTCAGGGATTTATCTTTTTAAACAACCAATTCCAGGGCATAACCAGGTATTAGTAAGTATCTTTTTCTGGTTCATCTGGTATGACTTCCATATTTATGATCAATTACAGAACATAAATTTATTTTTGGCTCAGTAATCCTTTAACATAAAGTGATGTGAGCTATCTAGAATAATTTCTACTGAAAGGTTTTTGTTATTTTGTGATCAAAGAGCATACTGGACTTCCAGAATTGAGAGGGACCTTAGAGATAGGGTGTGCTTCTCACCTAGAGCATGCCCCTCTCTCTCAAGAGTATCCAGGTTTGGATAACAAATCATTTGTGCATCACATAAAAGATCATCTATCACAGTGCTTTTAAAAAAAAGCAGCAGAATCCTTTTTTCAAACTAAATCTTACCTTGGGTTCTGATATATAGACAGGGTGACTGGCCATCCTAGTTCTATCAGATCAACAACTGAGGGGTTTCAGAATGATGGACTTTAATGCTAAAATAGGGACAGTCCTGAGTAAACCAAGTTTCACCCTATTACAAAATACACAAAAGTTCTGCTTTGCCAGTGTAAATGTCTTTAAAAACTATATATCCATAACACTCATTTATCATTAAGTCAATCAATTAATATATAAGGCATATCAATAACCACAAGAAAGAAAAGTATTGAGAGTAATAGTTGTATTCTGATATAAGCCTCAGGATACAGTTTATTTTGTATTTATTTGTAATGAGGAAATTATCCACATGAATAAGTAGTTACAAAGAATGATTTGTTGTTTTTATTTTAACAATTTCCTTATAAGTTCAGGATTCTTTATAATTAGTCTGGTCCAGAGGTTTATAAAAAGAAGAGCAGAATATATTTGTTTAAATGTCACATCACTATTAATACCTAATATATTTCTTATGACAAATGCAAAGGTCAGATAAGAGGTATCCAAAATGTATGAAGGGCATAAAAAAACTCTCTATCATACTATGTATGTAAACACTGTGACATGCCAGTTTCCTATTGCTCGACTATCCTAGTGTCAGACATTGAAATTGCCTGGGCCTACCTGACTTTCTTGTCATTTAACTGAAGCTCTAGCATGTGTGCAACAAGAATGTAATGTTCTGCACTGGGGCTACATGTGCAGGCCTAAAATTTGAGAAACACAGTTGTTTTTGTTTTTGTTTTTGTTTTGGTTGTGTGTGTGTGTTGTTGTTTTGATACTGGGGATTGAACCCAGGGATATTTTACCACTGAGTCACATCTCCAGACCCCTCTCCCCCATTTTTAAAAATTTTTTTATTTTTTTTTATTTTAAGAAAGGTCTCACTGCATTGCTAAGACTGTCCTTAAACTTGCGATCTTCCTGCCTCAGCCTCCTGAATGGCTGGGATTACAAGTGTATGCCACCACACCCTGTGAAACACAAGTATTCTTTTTTTGGGGGGGTACTGGGAATTGAACTCAGGGGCACTTGGCCACTGAGCCACATCCCAGTCCTATTTTGTATTTTACTTAGAGTTGGGGTCTCACTGGAGTTCCTTAGTGCCTCACTTTTGCTGAGGCTGGCTTTGAACTCATGATCCGCCTGCCTCAGCCTCCTGAGCAACTGGGATTACAGGTGTGCACTACTGCACCTGGCTCACAAGTATTCCTAACAACTATTCATGCATTTACAAAAAGATATGGCAAAAGAAATTTTGTCCTGATACACAGAAAAAAGTTAAATAAGTAGCACAAATTAAAAGACTGTTGTCAATGTGATACACATTGACATGTAACCTATTTTTGTTTGTATGTTATTTTTAATAATCAAAAACATCCTTTAAAATGATATTTGAATCATTTATTTGGAGAGCCAGTTTCCAGAAAGTACAGAAATAACAGTAATAAGAAACGTCTCTTTATGTAGTTTACTGGGTACCAGGCTCTAAATATTAACTTTTATAATAATGCCCACAACAACCCTGTGAGATAGCCTCTATGCCTCTTTTACTGAAACTGAGGTACCACACTAAATGATTTGCTGAAGGCCACAAAGCCATTAAGTACCATCACCAGACTTGAGCCCAAGTCTGGATCCAGAGCTGGATCCAAGCTCCTAGCCACAGACTTGATAATAGCAGTCACTTCAGTTAAAACCCTGCTCTAAGTGCTTTAAAAATCAGGAAACCTGCCTCTGGAAAGTAATGTGCATAGGCTAAGACCAAGTCATTTGTAAATGACAGAAGGTCAGGAATCTGCCTCCCTGATACACCCACTTCAGAGTCCTCTCCACCACACAGGCCTCTCTCAGAGCGCTCTGCCTAGCCCACCTGTAGAGACATTAATAATAGATTGCTGCACTACCTAACTCACACCTCTAGGGAGGGAAGACTTCTCTAATTCATGGTCTATCACATGCTCATGGGGCTGCACAGATGCATACTCCATGGTCTCAGCAATGAGCAATTACAGAGAGAGTCTACAAGGTCCTGATTCCATTATAAAGAATAAAGAGAGTCCCTTTCCTTGCACAGATCATCTCAGCTATAAAGGATCTAAGGATCTGTTTACAATTACACAAATATTGCCAGTCTTGTTCCAAGCAGGCCTCTTTAAAACATCATAAGCAAGCCGCAAAAACCCAGAGGGTGGCCCCATTTCTCCCCAAGCATTAAATAACTCTGCTGGCTTCTAGAGTGCTAGCACTATTCCTCTTTTCATCAATAACTGCAGAGGAAGAATAGCTGCCAATTGGTGCATTTCCCTGGATTACCTGTCACATGTACTCAAAAGAGGCAGACTAATGGAAAAATCACAACTGCCCTAATGCATGCCATTCCCTACTTGACTGAAGTGTCACTAAAATTGGATTATAAAGTGGATGCTTTAATTTTTAATATTTTTCCAAAGGAACATCACAGATAGTGATGAGATTCCCAAATTACCCTCTTTCCAACTGTATTCAATCCACATGTAGCTGAAACACTGCATACTTGCAATTAAAGCAAGAAAATCATATTCTAGAATATATGGCCTCCAAAATATTAGATGTATAACTAAACCTTATAAATATACTTTTAAAAGAAATACATATAGTAATTTCTGGAATATGCTGGGACATTTGTAACTGAATGATGTTGAAAATGTAATTAAATAAGTGGACATAACTATCTTTAATTCTGATGCCTTGAGGGGAAAGCAGATCTAATTAGAAAAGTCAAGAGTGTGCAGCGACGGGAATGCTGGAGGGAACTTCTGGGCCCTTCCAAGGGTCAAGACTAGAGGGAGAGAACATTGGTTTTACCTCTGAACAGAGGCTCTCCATTTCCTTCCTTCCAGAGGCACATCAGCAATGAGGGTCATTTATTGCCTCATATGACTTTCTTCCACACACTCCCTCTGAGTCCCCATAGACTTTTGGTAAGGTCACATGCTGGTCATGGGTTAGGCAGGGCCAGCATGGCCTCACAGACTGCCAGCTGGTGCTCAGATGGCTGGTGCTCCCCTCCGAGTCTTGTTCCAGGGCAAGAAGTGATAGCCCTGACTGGAGCTGGATGGGGGCCAGTGCAGACTGCATGACCGCTGACCCTGGCTCACCCATGGCCCCTACCCACTGCCTTGCCCCTGAGGTCACATCCACAGAAGGTGAATAAGAATATTCCTTCTTTATATTTGCAGGGTCGGAAAATGGGTACTAAAGAATCCAGACTCAGTGAAAGAAACTACCCTTGTTCTGCTGTGGAAAAATATGAGAAAAATAAAGATAGGCACCGAACATAGATTTCACAGATACTGGACTGAGGAATGAATCCTAACTTCTGTGACTGAGGACCTCAAGCAGATCCTCTGACTCAGACACTCAGTTTGACGATTTTTCTCTCAAATGTGACTTCCTCTAGGAACCCCGCCCTGACCTTCCATGACAGGTAAGGGACCCTCTCAAGTTCTCACCTGGTCCTAATCATTGTTCCCATCACTCTGTCTCATAATTGCCAACCTGCTGGTCTTCATTCCTCGCTGGACACTAGGACGTGGTGGTGAGGGGCCTGCACTTTGATCCAGAGTGATCTGGTCTGCTGTGTGACCTTGGGCAAGTTTTTGACTTCTCTAAGCCTCAATTCTTTTATCTACAAAATGAGAATAATACTGCTTACTGTTGTTACTAACATATATGATGGTAACTTATGATCCAAGTCCTTAAAGACTTAGACTTTTTAACTGCTGTCCTACCAGTACCAGGGTGTCCAGCCCAGAAAGAAAGGTCCATACATATTAATCCACTGAGTCAGTGAATAATGCTCATGAAGGAAAGGAAGACAGCACCAGGCACAGTGGAACATGATGTTAAGAGTTCAATTGCCCTGAAGGTTTTCACAGAGCTTGATGCTTCCTCTGATTTTAAAGCCAAGTGGTCTCAGCTATTCCAAGTGTTGAAGGGCATCCTTGCTCTAAGTGCTGTTTCACAAAGAGGCCACCATCTGCAGCAACGATAAGAACGTTTGGGGCTGAATTTGCTGTGGTTGTCAGTATCGACATGCCTGATATTTAGCACACTCGCTTTTTTATGGAGCTGATTTGGGAGCACAGAAAGCTTCCGGGAATACTGCCCTACATAGCTGCCCTTTACAACCAGAACAGCTGGGCCACAGTTTTGCCGTTGTGAGGCTGAGAACAGGGAATTAAAGAATCCTAACAGCCAAGTTCCATTTCAGAGCCCTCCGTGGATGCTATTCCAGGACGGTGCACGCTCCCAGCTGCACCATGCTTCCTAGCTTTGTTTTTGTTTTAGTGCTTAACACTGCACATCAGTGTAGTTTTTCAAGTATTATAGTGGCTTTCTATCAGATCTACATTATCCCACAACCTGTGGGACTCACCCAGATCCTTGATGTGCAAAAATGTTTTCCAGAGTTTTTTTTTTTTCCTATGATAATTTCATTCCTATTTGGAGTTCTTATTTTGGGGAGTTGCAGAAATTTAATTTTAGTTCGACCAGAATCCTTTCTTGAGTGTTGCATAGAAGATCGAGGCCTCGCCATATCCCTGGATCTCAGTGTGGCATGGATCCTCACTCCTGAGACAGCCCCTTCTGGCCACTCCAGGCACCACTCTGTGGAGCAGTGTGATCTTCTGTGGCTTCCTTGCTATGCAGAGTGTGAGATTCTCTCTAAGCCTCTCTGTGGCCCTCTCTACCAAGGCTCTTATTGGGGCCATTTCCCTCCTAGGGCCACGTGCCTCTGGAGCTCTAAACATACACGTCCTCTATAGAGGTGGCTTTAGTCTTCACCCGACAGTGAGACCGCACAGGGCCCTGCTCTCTAGAACCAGAGCCTGCCTACCCCCACTCTCCCATCTGCCCTGAGAAAATCTCACACGATAATCTTGGAATCCTAACATTCATCAAATTCTCAACACTCTGGATAATTCCAGAGTCCTTTCCATTCCCCAAGGCTGTGAGGTTTGGGAACAGGAAGACACTCCCTTTTTCCCTCCTTTATGGTCTGTCACATTGTTGCCCTAAGACAAGAAACAGACCCAGCTGCCACTGGATAAGGAGACAGGGGATCAGGACAAGGAAGGGGTATTGTGTGGGTGGGGGACAGTGGGCATCAATAGCTATTTCAAACTGCCTTGCCACGATGCACTCCTTGTCTCATTTAATGGTCCCAACAGTTCTATGAGGTGGATAGCCTCACTTTTCAGGTGAGGAAACTGGGATTTGGAAAGGTTAAGTAATATGCTCACTCTCTCCCAGACTGGCATTGTTTGTTTCCCCACCCATTGAATCCAGAATGACCTTGATTCTTGCTTTGACTTTTAAAATGTGTTGGGGGAAGTGGGAAGCCCAAGCTCATCACCACACCCAGAGCCAGGGCTCTTTCCACCACACCCTACATTCCAGGACAACTGGACTTCTCTCTGGCTTATGTGCACAGCTCGTTCCCATGCTGTAGGCTCTCCATGCTCCCCTCACCCTGGGCATGTCCTCCCCCAATCTCAACCTTCAAAACCTCCATCAGCCTTTTCCTACCAACTTTCAGCAGCAGTGACCTTCCCGGCATACGGCCCCTGCCCCACAGTCAGACTGTAAGCCTCCGAAGCCCAGTAACCCATCTTCGTTCCTTTAAAAGAAAAGCTGAATGAACAAACAAATGAATGGGTGGGCGAGTGGGTAGAAATAAGGGCTTGAGGCTCTAAAGTGGAGGGAGGAGTCTTAGCAGCTTCACAGCTAAAGTTAGTCCATGGGAGGAACAAGGAGGAGAGCTCTGAAAGTGTAGGCGAGGTAGACGGTAGCAAGCTCTGAACAAGCTGGCAGTCTAGCAGAGTGATGAGAGCTTGTGTATAGAAGAGGAGAAAACAGAATCACGGGGAGTGACAAGTCTTCAAGGTCTTCACCCCACACAGGTTGGTCCTTCAAGTACAGGGTATTCATATATCTATTGCGTATTACTGTCATTTTCTGTCCAGATAAATGCAGAAATAACAGAGCACAGACATTAACTGCTACCAAACAGTCACATCAGAGGATCACTTTGAGAAAAACATTCTCATATTATTACAGCTTCTTAACACTTATTAGGGGTTTACTATGTTCCACTTCCATTGTAAAAGAAAAAATTCCTCAATTCTGCTCATTAAGAATTAAGTAGCTATCAGGGACTGTTTTAATGGTTTCTAGTCATCAACATGGAAAAAGATGTCCAAAAGAGCAAGGAGGAAAATTAATATGTGTGAGACTAGAGAGGGAATACATGTGTGAACAGACTTTTTTTTTTTTTTTTTTTTTAATCATTATCCTGTAGGAAGACTAAAGAAAATAGGTAGTTGGCTGCTCAGCCCCAACTCCATCAGCATACCTCCACACTGGATGACTTCATGCAAAACAAGATTCAGTCTTTGGAGCCATACTCAGGGATTCTCTGAGGGAGGTTCATCCCAGGAACCTATCATGACAGGAATTTATTTAACCAGCAGGTAGGTGCTTGATCAATAGACACTATTGTTATAATCAGATGTATAGAGCCATGTGCTGTATTATAAAAGATGCTTTTCTTAACTGGTTAATTATAATTTCACTTCACTTTCGTTTATACATGGCAACATAGAATAATTTTAAAAGAAATGCAAAACTCATTCTAGAGCTTTTTCTTTCTACAATTTAATGAGAAAGTAGACCATGGCAGAGAAAGCTTTAGATAAATAAGTGATGTGTATAACTTCCCCCCATTTTTTCAACCTTCCCAGCATGCTCTCTGGTAGTCCATTCCACCCGTTACGAGGGGTGGGGCAGGCTGCTGCCAGTACTCTTTCACCTTCTGTGGGTGTCTTGCCTTGGTAATTGCTGTTCCCCCAAGGTCTAACAACAAAAAGAACATTGTGTGGGCAGCAGATAACTTAGTATCTCTCATACCTTCCAGAACTAAAAAATGTTCAACCATAGGTGTTAGGATTTGTTGGCCTAGATACTCTTTCAGACATTGAAATCATAAAAATGGAAAACCGAGTAAGTTATAGCCTTCCTTCAGCCAGGCAGCCCCTATCATGGCCTCCTTGAGATCCATCTCCTGGTCTTCCTGCCCGTGTAATTCCCTTGCCTGGAGGATGGGCTGAACCTAGTGACTCACTTTTAACAAACAGAGGAAGTCAAAAATGATGAGTTGTCACTTCCCAGATTAAGTGGCCAAAATACAATGGCTTCTGTCTTGGGCATCCTCCCTTGCTTTCTCATGGCTTATTCTGAGGAAGCTGACTGCCACATTGCAAGCCACACTAACAAGTGGCCTATGTGGTAAGGAGACAATGACTCTGACCAAGAATTACATGAGTGAGCTTAGAAGTTCATCCTCCCCAGTGAAGCCTTAAGATGACTATAGCCCCAGCCAATATCTTAATTGTAGCCTTATGAGAAATCCTAAGCCACAGGCACCCAACCAAGCTGCACCCAGATTTCTGATCTCTAGAAACAGAAAAAATTAATGTTTGATATTTTAAGTCACCATATTTTGGGGCACTTTGTAATGCAGCAAGAGATAACCTGGGCATAATATAAACAAAGAGTAGCTAATATGCATATGAGTTATCTTTATTATACGTCAAAATCTGAACTAAATGTTTAACATGTGTCATTTTACTTATTTCTCATAACAGCACTGAGATATTATTGTTATCCTGATTTTACAGATGAGAAAATTTAGACACAGGTTACTTGACTTTCTATGGCTATATTATAGCAAATGAAAGGGAGAGCTAGGAATCAGGTCCATGTCTGATTTTAAAGGGTCCTTGCTCCAAAATCAAGGAAAACGGAAAAAGGTTTCATGCCACATAGAAAATGTATGTAAAAACTCCAGAGATAATCAAGGGGCAGAGTCCGGCATTAATGACTACAGACTTTAGACAAGTTTTTGTATTTATGATGGGTCTAAAAGGATGAGAAGTTGGTCCGATCTCTAAAAACTGAAAGTTCATGATGTGCAGAACAATTAACATGTGCATCAGCACATGGACGGAAAAGGCTCTTCCAATTTGAGAAGTTCTTGGTGTTAAAGCTATGGGAAATGAGGACAGGCAAATAGATAAGACTGCAGAAAGGTTTTCTCCATCTTTCATTGGGTTTCTCTGCCTTTATCTTTCAACTTTTTATGAATATCAATAATGAGATGTCATTTCAAAATAGTGTCAAAATTTTAGAACTTAAAATTTCAAACTATGTAAGAGGCACTGTAACTCCCAGGATTTTTATTTAAAGTTTTAGAATCATACTATAATGGAAAGCATTCTAAGAAATAGTTACCTTTTTCTACAGTGCTCTGTGACAAGTAAATGCACAAAGAATACAGCTTACCAAATGTTTGCCGACATGAATGATTCTGTAAATATTACCTCAGCCTTTATGATTTCATTGATCTCACATCAGGTGCATGGTTTCATCTTAAAAACCTAACTCAACAAACTGCAGTTCTATTGTGTTTTACTTGGGGAATCTGAGGCCTTGGATACAGAAAAGAAAACATCAGCAACACTAAACTCTCACTCCTTGAGGCGGTCACTTCTGTTGCAGAAACATATGTATAAAATTTCAACTGAAAAAAAAAATTTCAACGGATATTTGTGAGGTCAGATATTAAGCTTCTATATACTCAAATAGATCCCAGATGGTTTAATGAATAAAGATAATCTTACAATAGAAAAACTATCAGAAACACTAATATTTAGCAGACTGGTAGAGGAAAAATAATTCACCCAACTTTAAAACATAAAGGAAATAAATGCAAAAGTAGTACACTTTTAAAATATAAAATCCTTATACTTAAGTTGAACATAGAAGAGCAACATGTTGGAGGAATTATTTCCATCAAATAGGGTTAATATTTGGAAAGAAATCCTTGATGAGAACATCAATATTCTAATAAGTAATAATAGTTACTGCAAAAATATCTATTATATTCCAGATACTTTATTCTCTCATTTCATCTTTTCAATAATCACATAAGCTTTAATATTGTTATTCAAGTGTTGCTGTTGAAGAAACTAGCTTAGCAAGACTAAGTAACTTGCCCAAGATTAATAAGGGACTGTGCTATCTTTTAAATGAGATTCTCAAGTTTATATTTCTCCTGCCACATCCTGCTACCTAAGTAAAAGCATGAAGACCATGAATAGAAGCTACTTAGATACTATATTATCCTCAAAAAAGGTTAAGTAAGTTAAAGTAAATTTGAGATAAATGTTAAGAATCATTTAGAAAATGTAGGAGAGGAGAAAAACATTTTACCATATCAGCATTAAGATTTGATAAAACCTATCTGGAAAGAAATTCGGTAAGCACTTACTGTTTTAATTCTTTGGGTCCGTCCAAACATCACACTCACTCTGAGCCTTTCCTGTTGTCTCCTTACCCAGACAGGAACATGGCACCTTCCTCTGTTCCTTAGAAATATTTATCTCTGTATCCTCAGTGCATTGCAAATAACTACTGGTACATGCACAAAACTTCTCAATAAATATTTATTGACTAAATGAATAAATAATTCTTCAGAAGAGAAAAATGGTCACAAATATGGAAGTATTTAGTGCAGCATTCTTTATAATAGTAAAATATTAGAAACAAGGTTGACAAAACAGAAATGGTTAGGAACATTATAAAAATATGACTGACAGTTTTGCAATCTAAAAACAATCTATGCAGTTACTGGTGAAACCTGAAGAATATTTAGCTGTTATGGGGGAAAAGTTGAAAACAAAATATAGTGTGATGGTCCAGATGTTAAGATATATTTTCCTGGGACAAAGACTGGAAGTTAATAAGTGTAAAGGTAAAAGTTAATGGTTCTGTTAAAGGGGTGAGATGTGATTTTCTTTAATCATTTTTTATAATTTGCTTAAATATAGTTGCTAAATTGCTTACATTCATTTCAAAAATGACCTAAATTGTTCTTAATACTATTTGGAGGACAAGAAAAAACATTTAAGTTATCAAAACTTCCTATCTTGACCATTAAGAAGTTCAGAGCTACAATAATTTCCCTTAGCCTTTTGTTTCTGGTATCATTATTTCCCCCCACCTCTACTTAGTTTTTACCTTTTATTCTTCTTTTAATGGTTTGAGGAGTTAATTATATCTGTGCTTTTAAAATAAGCTGTTCAAATACTTTTTGGAAGTAGAAGGATTATAAATAAATAACAATAAATACTACCAAACAATAAGTAAGCCAAACGTAATTCTAAGACATTATTCAAGGAATTAAGCAGATGCCATTAGACATGTAGAAAAGCCATATGAATGCTAATTAAAGCTAACTTCTTTACACTTCCAACCTTCACCCCTCACCCTGAAGAACTGACACCCTCACTCAAAACCCTATGGCATTACTTTCCCATGATGTCTTTTTATTTTAAACTTGTAACAGCAGTGACAAGTTCAGCACAGGATGTACTGTAAGTATTGAGGGGCAGCTCATCTGCATCATGGCAGCATCTGTGGACCATGACCCCCATCCCCCTCCACTCCACCACCCCCTTCCACCCCCACAAGTTCTTTTTCTTTCAGGATGTGACCTGTACTTTAATCCTTCTTGCTCCATTTTAATGCTTTGTATTTTTAGCTGTTTTGTCATTTACTAAAAACAGGAGTCACATAACTCAGTTGTTCATTTTATAAGCGATTCTACTCACAGTTCCAAGTTGCTCATTTTAACACAGCTCTTAGACTTAACCATGTAAGTGTAATATGAGTTAATGTAACCCATTCTCTTTCAAAGCTTGTTAGCATCTCTTCCTATATAGGTCCTTTTGAAAGAAATGATGTCTAAATAAATGAGCCTTAAAATATATAGGAAAAGCAGGTAGGATATTAAAAATAAACAAACAAACAAAAAAAACAACTGAATTGACTAAGGCAGATTCGATGACCTTGCACTCCTAGGACCTTATCAACCCTGTCTACCAACCTCTGTACTCAATCTACCACCATTGGAATGAATTGATACTAACGAGAAAATAAAAAAAGAGGTCAATAGCATTTTATGCTATTTCATATTAAAGAAGGAATTGGCACAGTAAAACACAAACAATGTTTACATAGCTCAACTCTGTCACACTGTGTAATTTGAAGATCTTTCAGGAGTTTGAAAGATTAAATATTATTTTCAGTGAGCAAAGGAAATAACTTACTTGATACCTGGCAATTAAACCTTTGCAAACTCACAGGTTGACATGTTTTATTTGATTTATACCAAACAGAGACAAAGTTGAAAAGGATTGAAAGAATCTATTTTGCAAAGTTAAGTACAGTCCTAAGAAACCTAATCTTTTCTAAGTACCCAAAATATTTCCCAAACTGTCTCCATTAAGGGGGATGAATGGAGAGGAAGCTCACACATTCTACGTTGTGTTTCAGGACAGGGATTACATTTTTAATAGTGTTAAATGTAAAGTCTTGATAGTCATTTCAAAAGAACCACTAATGCAAAAAAAAAAAAAAAAAAGGTAGAGAGAATGCCTATTATGGGCATGTTATTGCTTCTAGCTGGCTGACTAACAATGGAAACACCATTTGGGATGTTCCTATGAAATGAGCACCAACATGATTTTTCCTTAGCAATGTGCACCCATGGATGAATCAAATCATGTTTAAAAAGCAAGTAGCAAGCAATTTTTGCTACCTGTGACATAATGATGTGATTAATAGCTACAGAATCATAAATTTTAGCTCAAGGAAGATCTTAGACTATATACAATTTGCTATCTTTATTTTATAAGTGACAGAACGTGGATGAAAGAGGTAAAGAGCCTTGCTGAGGTTCAAATAATTAGTAA
Source organism: Sciurus carolinensis (assembly GCF_902686445.1). Classification (NCBI taxonomy): domain Eukaryota; kingdom Metazoa; phylum Chordata; class Mammalia; order Rodentia; family Sciuridae; genus Sciurus; species Sciurus carolinensis. The sequence continues at coordinate 94,035,559 of NC_062216.1, read as the reverse complement.
TAATCAGCATCAAGACAAGGATTCCTAATCCAGTGGTTTAGCAACTATGTCATCCTTCTATCCATCCTTCCATCTTGTCATCCATCCATATATTCTACAGGCATTTATGAAGTGTTTCTGTGCCAGAAACAATGTGTGGCCCCAGTGAATCACTACTTCCTATGTGCACACTCCTTTGCAGCATGACTTTGCTGTTCCTCCCGTCAGGAGGTAGTTTGTTTCCCCACCCATTGAATCCAGACTGACCTTGATTCTTGCTTTGACTTTTAAAATGTGGTAGAAGTAATATTACAGAGCTTCTGAGTCTAGTCTCTAGAGACCTTGCAGCTTCTGCTCTCCTCCTCTTGCTGCTTGGAGACTGCCATACCAAGAGGCCTGAGCAAGCCATCTTGAAGATGAGAAGCCATGTGGCAGAGAACCAAGATACTCCAGCCAACAGCTCCAGCCAACTACTAGACAAGTACTCAAGGCCAAGTAAGACCAGCCCAGTCCCCAGCCCCTGTGCCAACTGACCTCAAATGCATGAGTGAGCTTAGCCAATGCCATTTAGTGCAGACTGGCTATCAGGGATGAGCCCTGCACATTTTGTTGACCCACAGAATCATAAGCAAATGAAGAGGTATTGTTTGTAGGTTCCAAGTTTTGGGGTGACCTGTTATAAGATAATCGGTAACTGATCTACTATGTTAAGTGCTTGCCTCTAAAGAATAAGGTAGCTAAAAAAACAGGTGATGAATAAGACACATCAGGGAACTCACCGACTGGTGAGCAATACAAACATAAAAGTCACCCTAAAAGAAAGAGAGTGACAAGTTTTATGCCATTTCCTTAGTGAGAAATTACAAGGAGCTAAATTAAGATATTGCATGTAAATTCAATAGGGTTTGTGGTTGAATGGAATGGTTGAAGGATTCTAATAGTATGTCTAGTTTAGAGCACTTGATAGATAGTAGTCTATCAAGGTGGAGAAAAACTAAAGAGGAGTAGGTGTAGGAAGAAGGTGAAGGAAATGAGGAGTTCAGATTTGACATGTTGACTTTGATCAAGAACCTGGAAGCTTCCAGATGAAGTTCAGGTTACATCTAGGTAGCAACAGATATATGTCTGAAGTTATGGAGAGAAGATAGAATTAGAGGACAGCCTTGAGAATTATCTACACCTATGAAAAGTTTAAGCCACAGATGATAAATTGGCCAGGGAGAGTGTATCCAGTAAACTAGAAGGAAGAAGTGGAGACGGTCAGTGATTCACTCTTTGGAAAAGTTTTCTAGGGTCAAAAGAATAGACACAGTGGATCACATTTAATAGAGGGTAACTTTATTTTTTGCCTCATGCCGGACTTAAAGTAAGACTGAACTTATTTACATTCTCCGCCAAAGAAAAATGACCACACAGGGCATCAGCTAAACATGTAAAATTTTCTTGAGAATATAAGAAGACTAAGTGTGGGAGTTACATCACTCAGTACATAGCATTTCTTGCCAACAATCCTCATTAGGTAACTCTTTCCAAGTCATTCATTGGTCACCAGCTGTTGAGTTGCATTCTCCCTTTCCAGACACTTCCCTTGCATGGCCCTTACATCTTTCTTGCCTCCTTTCCTATGCAGAACAACTTAGCTCTATTCCAGTTCTCTCTGGGCCCCAGTTGACCCACAGCCCCAGAGGCCCAACCTCTAAGGGGGATCATCAAGATACTTAAACATCAAAACACGGCACAGGATATTGCAAAGAGAACAAGGTGTCTTCATCTTGGTACATACTGAAATGGGTTTCCAGAAGTCAGAGTGAAAAGAAAATAAATTGTAGGTATAAGTGCAGTGCCATATCAGGCTGGGTATTCAGGAAACTGATGATCAAAACTTATGTAGTTGGGTCCTGGCCAAGGACGTGCCGGGTGAGAAACAGTGAGATAATCGGCCTCAAGGCTTTGAATTGGGCATTGTTGACTCTTACTTAACTAACTTGACCTACTTTTATTTCTAATTGAAATGTGTTCCTGTTCCAAGAAGAGCTATAAATCAAACTAAGGAACTTCTTGCCCTTTGGAATTTAGCTTAGAAACTCATGAAAAATAACTAAAAATTTAAAACTATCCTTCCAGTTTAATGAACATTGAACAAGCAAACCATATACTCAACCATTTCTGCTTTTTAATTAACATTTCCTCTTACAGTGAGAAATAAGACTGCATAAATGGTTGAGAAAATAAGTGTTACTGATTTCTTTAGTTACCATACTGTACTGACCTCCAAATATTTGTGGCTCTATTTCGGATGCATTTTGTAAAGCAGAAATAACTCTGAAAATACACTGTACTAGAAACTTCCCCTTGTAGAATGGGGAAAATAATTTCTGTTATGGCAATTATCCTTGTCCAAAAAATATCTGCTGAGGTAAGATTTAATAGAACAGCCAAATTCTCCATCTTTTGCTCAGAGGAATAAAAATTACTCCAATATGTATCCAGTGCATCTCAAGGGATGGTTTTTAATGTTTTCATATTTTACCAAACCACTTAAGAGGTTTGTGATGCAAATGAAAATAGTAACTTTAGCTGGCAATAAAAATAATAGTTCAACAATGGAAAAATTGGCTAATAATTATACTAATTAGAATGAAGATACTATGACACTTCAACAAATATTTTAGAGTCTGGTTTAAAAATTATTATGAAAGGTCACATTTTTATCCAAGAAGTATTAATACAAGTAATTAGACAATGGGGTGTGCACTGCTCTAAAATAGGAATCATGAATCTGCTCCTTTACAGGGGACTACATGGATAAGGATACAAACATTCATAAACCTTCCAATCCTAAGTTGTTTATTTCTGAATAGTGGTAAGAGATTATTATTTAAGAAGAAAAACAAACACCTTTAGGAGACCTTCAGTCCTTCCATATTTTCCACCCAATATTGAGGTCTCCTATTGCTACTAGTTCTGCAATAAGGTGACATCACAGCCCCAACAGGCATTCTTACAGTTCTGAGATGCTTCTGGGTCTTGGCACCCTATAAGAACACCACAGATATGAACAGAAGTATAACAAAGGCTCTCTTTCCCAAAAATTTCTTGCATCTTCATATCAAAGTAACTACTGAAAGTTCACCATGAGTTTGTATTCTTTGGTCTTAAAAAAACAAGAACAACAAAACTTTGCTCTCCATGAACAAATATTTACTGAGGACTGTTGTGCTTAGGTTTGTGGTACATGCTCTAAGTGTTATAGAAGAATAGAGGATAGGGTTGCTGCCATCAAGGAGAAACACGTGAGCTGGAAAACAAATAGAGGCTGCAGAGTCCAAGGTAAATGTTCTTGTGTTGGTCTGTATGATCTCTTGGTTATAGCCGCTGGAAGACAAGACACCATAGAACACAGAGCACTCAGGAGAGGGGCGTGTGGTTTGCGCAGCAGCATGGGGAACACAGAGACTTCTCTTACACTAAAATTCTGCCTAAAGCTGGAAGTACCACTAACCACAGCAGCTCAGCAGTCAGAATGATTCACCTGGGAGGGCCATCTCTCCGCATCCAGGTTTCTCTTTACTGAAACATCTGCTGCCTGTGTCTCACTGACTCCAGACCTTTTCTCCGACCTCACACCACCCTCTTGCCCACCACTTCCTCAAACAGACACATTTCTGGAAGTGAAGGAGGGAATAGAATTCAGGTAAGACAGGCTTCAGGAGAAAGCATTGAATGTTAAGGTGGCTCAAAGGGCCCCTGGGTTAGAGCCAATTGGCAGGAAAGTCTTATGTGGATGGAGATATTAGATTCCTTTAGGGATTCCTGGGTCACATCAGGACCAAAGGAGAGGCCCTCAACCTACTATGCTGCTCTCTCCTTAGATCCCAGGGAGTGCAGAGTAAATGGATTTCATAATGAAAAAGAAGGAACAAGTGGGAATGTGGAATAAGTGAGATGCCCACAAGCATTTACACATGTGTTCTACAAACCCCAGCTCAAATGCCAAGGGCCACCTCAGTGTCCCTGTCTGAGCAAGGAAAGGCTGTTCTGCTAAGATTTTTTATAAATCTAGTGACTAGAACTCGGTCCTGGGCTCATAATCTGGTGTGAAAATAAATAAAACAGTGCCTTAGTCTGTACAAATTTAATAATGTGTTATATTTCAAGATAGTCTTAAAATAAAAACACGGTCCCCATTGTGGGTTCACCCCTTCTCTTTTTAATGATGCTATAAACTGAAATAGAAAAAGTGCTCAGGCAAAATATGAAATGGGAGGAGTCAGGGAATCCTGTAAATACATTTTAACATATGTTTCTAAAACAGGTTCATGGATTTATGAGTTTACTTTACCAACCTTCAGCCTGCTGGTTTACAGACCAGCTTTGAGTCCAACTCCATAACAGGCCTCCAACTTGGCTCTGCTTGCCAAGGAAAGGCACTGACAGCTGCAGGTGCACACGAGGTGGGGGGTAGGAGGGATGCAAGGAAAGATGCACTGGGGGGCAGATATGGGAGCAGATCGAGGGTGAAATTAAACCCCCAAATTAGGAACTAGGAAAACCCCCAAATTATGACTTCAGAGAAAGGCTGGCAAATGTATTCACTCTCTCTCTTTGGGCTCACAGTCAGAGGAGACTTTATGGTCAATAGGTCTTAGAAATTATAAACCCTGGCCTCTCTCTTCCATGAAATCAATCAGCATGTGCATGATAATACCTTCCTAGATAGCAGCTGCTCCGCCATTGCCTTCCAGGAAAGTGACTATAATGTCGGCCCATATAAGCCAAACCCAAAAAACCTAAGGTGGAATGTTTTCTCTGATGTATGAATGCTAATTCACAATAAGGGGTGGGGATCAAGGGAAGAATAGAGTTACTTTATATTAGGTAGAGGGGAGTGAAGGGAGGGGATGGGGTAAGGGGGTAGGAAAGATAGAGTGAAACAGACATTATTACCTTATGTACATATAAGACTATATGACCGATATGATCCTATAATATGTACAATCAGGAAAATGAGAAATTATACTCCATTTATGTATGATTTATCAAAATGTATAAATGCATTCTACTGTCATGTACAACTCCTTAGAACAAATAATTTTTTTAAAAGAGAGTAACTTTATTCAGTTTTACCTTAGGAATTAGAAAATTACAGAAAAGATCTATGACACATATACTCCTATCCAACCTTCTACCCTCCCACTAATGAAATACGGACCTGCCTCCTACAGAGAACTCATTGTCAACTTTCTCCTTCACCTTTGCTCTTTCCCCACTGAAAACATCCTTCCTTCTCTCTGTGCGAGTCTGTTTTCCTTCCTTTCGTCCAGCCTTCTTCCAATCCTTACATGATCATCTCTACTCCCCATTCCACACCTCCTCAAAGAACTGAATACTGTCAGATTGATTGTTTTTTAAATGAATTTCTGAGCCTCTGAAATTTCAGTTGCAAAACATTCATCAAAAGAATAATATGTATGTGTGTACACACATAGACATATACTTTAATATAGATGTACATACACAAACATACACTATAATATACCTTTGCATGCATATGCTTTAAATGTGTGTGTATGTGTGTGTAGTAGTAGTAGTAGTAGTAGTAGTAGTAGTAGTAGTTAGTAAATAGTAGTAGCAGTACAGTGGAATAAAAGACACTGTCCAAGACAAATACTAGTCAGGTAAACATTTAGTCCCTGGAATTTTCTTATACTATTATTAAACAAACAAATGAAACATTAATAACATCTATTTTTGAGGGGGGGAAGTAAAGTTCACTATGAAGTCTAATCTTTTAAAACACTTATTTCCTAATTTCTAATTGCTGACATAATACACAGTCCTAATTAAGAAGGTTTTAGTGTCTTCATTCACTTATCCCATCCAAATCCATCCCTATCCACCAAATCTTGTCATTCTCTAATCTAACTCAGAACATTAAAGTGGAACCTCTTGCCTTTACAAGGATAAATGAGATGCTTCCCACTACCTAGAGAGAAGAAAGTTTTTCTCTACTCTCTGGGAGCTGAAAAAATTTGGCAAATGATATTTTGATTGCAGACTTTCATCTCTCACAAATGATTATAGAATTATTGGAAAGATCATGGGATTTTATCAAAGGCCAATTCCATCCTGCAGAATGCCCAAATGTAATGGTTTATTACCCAGAGTAAAATGTCAGCCAATCCATCTAAAACAAAAAGCAGAGGCTCTGCTGGGGAGAAGTTCTTTATGGCTCTGTGATTCCATGCAGACACCTCTGACAAGCTCTTCCCTGCTCACTCACAGTCCTCTTCCTTTGGAGAAAACCTGGCCCACTTCTTCTGCCCCTACAGAGAGGATTGGTTCACCCTCCATGGGATTGTATAATGGGCAGCCTTCAGGGCTTGGAACCGGCCCACAGCACCTGAGGCCAGGGGCTAGCTGTCTCCTCCTGGGGCCATGAGCAAGTCCATTCAACACACTGGAGGCACATTCTCTCATCAGTACTTTGTAGTAAAGCTGGCACTTAATCTCCACCTCTCAGTCTCCTTTGTCATTTTCTCAACCAGAGGAGGAAAGAAAGGAGTGGGAAAGAAAAGAGAAACCAAGAGAGGCCATTTCATTACTGTGTTTGTGACAATGACTAAGCATTTCTGGGAGCCCAAGCATGGGAGGTGGTTGCTCTGTCTGTCTCTGACTTTTGTGATCTTATCTTACAGTTTACATAGAAATTTTCTAATCATGTGTCTGTTTTCCTGACTGAACTAGAGGTCCTTAAGGGCACGAATTACATATTATTTACAACTATATCCCAGAAGTGCACTACAGAGTCAGAGTCAGTTTTGTAGGTCAGCTTCATAGAGTCACATGAGGTCACACAGGGTCCCATGTTTACTTTAATGCTGGGCTGTCACCATCTTGACTTGGTTCATAATCTTTATTTTTAAATTTGTTCTAATTAGTTACACATGACAGTAGAATGTACTGTGATACATCACACATGGAGGATAATTTCTCATTCTTCTGGTTGTACATGACGTAGAATTTCACTGGATATATAGTCATATATGTACATAGGGTAATCATGTCTGATTCATTTTACTACCCTTCCTACCCCCATACTCCCTCCCCTCTCTTCACTCCCCTCTACCTAAAGTAACTCTATTCTTTCCTAGCCCTGCATCTTATTGTGAATTAGCATCCACATATCAGAGAAAACATTAGGACTTTGGTTTTTTGGGATTAGCTTATTTCACTTAGCATGATATTGTCCAACTCCATGGATGTACCTGCAAATGCCATAATTTAATTCTTCTATAAGACTGAGTAATAGTTATATATATATATATATATCACAATATATGCTATGAAGAAGCTTTTTAGTTTGAATCTACCCCATTTATTGATTCTCGATTTTACTTCTTGCACTTTAGAAGTCTTATTAAGGAAGCCAGGTCCTAAGCTGATATAATGAAGATTTGAGCCTACCTTTTCTTCTATTAGGCTCAGGGTCTCTGGTCTAGTGCCTAAGTCTTTGATCCATTTTGAGTTTAGTTTTCTGCAGGGTGAGAGATGGGGGTTAATTTCATTTTGCTACATGTGGTTTTCCAATTTTCCATTTGTTGAATAGGTTATCTTTTCTCCAGTGAATGTTTTGGGTACCTTGTCTAGTTTGAGATAACTGTTTATATGTGGGTTTGTCTCTGTGTCTTCTATTCTGTACCTTTGGTCTACATGTCTGTTTTGGTGCCAATACTATGCTATTTTGTTACTGTAGCTCTGTAGTATAGTTTAAGATCTGGTATTGTAATGCCTCTTGCTTCACTTCTCTTGCTAAGGATTGTCTTGAATTATTAACCTCGTATTTTCATTTTGTAAAAGGCACTTCAAATTATATATCCAATTCTGGTTAAAATAAAATTGCATACTAAAATAATATGCAGCCTCCCATGGTGCCATGTGCCCTCCCACACTGAGGTCTCCATCTACCATTGTGGGACACCTCCCAGTCACCTCCATCTTGGGACACTGCAGCCACTGCCATAGCCCCCTTGACATGGTAGTCTCCACTCTGGGACACCAGACAGGGCCTGGAGGAAGCTGCCAGCCACAGCACTGCCAACCACAGCACTGCATCTCTAAACAGGCCACCCAACACCATCTCATGGTCCACCCTTGATGTCCCATCTCTGAAAGTAGCCTCTTCTCTATCTTGAGATACCTCCATTGCCATCTTGGGTTATCTCTTCTGCCACTACTGCCATCTTTAGTTGGGGCAGCTTCCATCCTGGGACATTGGCCAGGGCCTGGAAGCCCAACACCAAGGTACCTATGGGTTTGCTGCCATTGCTGCCAATAACTGGGGGCACGGCCCTTTTCATCTAGGGACATCAGCCAGAACATGGAAGACCATCATCAAGCCCTGCAGGCTTGGTTACACCTGAGGTCTCCCTGCAACATGTGCTAATAGCTATCTTGCTGCAGAGGCAGGAGAGAACTTTGTACAGGGTTGGTAGGTTGGAAGAAGGTATGAGGGCATCTTGATCTTGGCTTGCCCAGCCAACCAGCCTGGCACCCACTGGTTCCCAGGGCCAACTCAGTTGGCACTTGCTGGGATCCAAAACCAACCTGGTACCCAACTCCCTCCCCAATCTGGCAACCACCAGTCACCTGGTCCTGCAAGTTTGGCAATCAATAGGACCATCTGGCTCCCGCAAGTCTCCCAACCCTCACCCCCAGTCACCAACCTGGCCCAGTGCTTGCAACTACATGACTGGCCTGTAGCTCTCAATACCTGGTTCTGATCTGCCCAATACGGAACAGCTCTCCAGACAGGTGCACAGGTCCTGGCACTCAGCCCTCAGGACCTCCAGAGAGAGAGATTACTGACTGAGAAGTTGAAAGGGCAAGGGTGGAAGAGATAGAGTTTAGAGACCAGGAATTGTGGGGTCCACAGGTGATGTAAGGGACTAAGACCAGGCTCCTTCATCACACAGGTGGACCCCAAAGGGGATTCCTGGGGTGCCTTCATCCAACGAGGATCAGCAATTGCTATACCCTGCCTCCAGGAGTTCTGTCTCCAAGTCTAACCCTCCCACCCTAGTAACCCTCACCTTCCTGAGGGTGGAGAAACCAGCAAACTCCAGACAACCCCACCTATCAGATGAGAAGGGAAGCAGAGAAACTACTGAATTCCAAAAGAAAAAATTGTTCAATTTTCCTTCGAGATTTTTTTTTCTTTTTTTCTTTTCCTGCTCTCAAACCCAATATTTTTGAAACCAAGTGCTTTCTGTGCATCAGGCTACTGAGGACTGTGATATCTGAATAGTATATTACAGTTTTGTTGTATATTCTTTTATTTTTACATTTATTCTTTTTCTTTTTTCTTATTTTTTAATTTTATTTTATTTTACTCTTTATTGTTTCCTCTCACTTATCTGTTTCCCTGGAGTCTCTCTCTTTTCTCCTGCTAAAAGTCAACTTCTTTTGATTCCTCTTTCACTCTTCCTATGATCTAATGCCTCTATATTCTCACCTCCTACCTCACAAACATCACATCAAACACCCCCCATTCACTCTTTGACCACCATTAGAAACTGTAGACCCTTTTGTAAACCTACTGTTTATATTGTAGATAATAATTGAACACATCATTTCTACTTATTGCAACAAAACTATAAACATCTTAATAGGAGTTATTGGTTTAAGACTGCATATTGTTTGCATTGGATGGTGTTAATATTGATCTCCCCCTTAAAGATTAGGTATTGGAAACCTGCAAAGACTATAAATCTACAAGGTAGAAACTGTAATACTTTGGAGCTGCACTGCTAGAGGGTAAGACATGTGAACAACATGAAAAAACATGGGAAGAAAGTCACCCTAAACAAACCAAGATGCTACAAAAATAGACTCTATTGACAGCACAGTAGAAGAAATGTCAGAGAAGGAGTTTAGAATGTACACAGTTAAAATTATCTGTGAGGTAAAGGATGGCATAAGAGAGCAAATGCAAGTAGCAAAAATTAATTCAATAAAGACATTCTGAAAAAAAAATAACAGAAATCCTTGAAATGAAGGAAATAATAAACCAAATTAAAAATTCAATAGAAAGCATCACTAACAGACTAAATTACTTGGAAGACAGAACCTCAGGCAATGAAGACAAAATATATAATCTTGAAAATAAAGTTGACCACACAGTGAAGATGGTTAAGAAACCATGAACCAAACCTCCAAGAATTATGGGTAAAATGAAAAGACCAAATTTAAGATTTATAAGGAATAGAGGAAGGCACAGAGATTCAAACCAAAAGAATGCCCAATCTTTTCAATAAAATAATATCAGAAAATTTTCCAAACCTGAAGAATGAAATGGGAAATCAAATACAAGAGGCTTATGAAACACCAAATATACAAAATTACAACAGATATACACCTAGGCACATTATAATGAAAATGCCTAGCATACAGAATAAGGATAGAATTTTAAAGGCTTCAAGAGAAAAGTATCAGATTACATAAAGGGGGAAACCAATTCAGATCTCAGCAGATCTCTCAACCCAGACACTCAAAGCTAGGAGGTCCTGGAACAACACATACCAAGCTCTGAAAGAAAATGGATGCCAACCAAGAATCTTATACCCAGTAAAACTAAGCTTCAGTTTTGATGATGAAATAAAAACCTTTCATGGTAAACAAAAGTTAAAAGAATTTATTGCTAGAAAGCCTGAACTACAGAACATTCTCAGGAAAATGTTCCAAGAGGAGGAAGTGAAAAAAAAAAAAAAATGAAAACCAGCAAAGGGAGGAACTACACCAAAGGAAAAGTCAATCAAAAGAGAAATGAAATCAGGCTAAAAACAAAAAATAAACCAAAATGACCAAGAGTACAAATTGTATCTCAATTATAATCCTGAAAGTTTATGGCCTAAACTCAACAATCACAAGTCAGAGACTGGCAGACTGGATTTTTAAAAAAGACCCAACAATATGCTGCCTTCAAGAGACTCATCTCATAGGAAAAGACATCCACAGACTAAAGGTGAAAGGGTGGAAAAAACATATCACTCACATGGACTGCATAAACAAGCAGGGGTTTCCATCCTTGTATCAGATAAAGTGCACTTCAAACCAGTTAGTCAGAAGGGATAAAGAAGGACATTTCATACTGCTTAAGGGAATCCTACTTCAACAAGACATAACAATTGTAAATATTTATACCCCCAAAAATGGAGCATCTGTGTACATAAAACAAACCCTTCTCGATTTCAAAAATCAAAAGACCACAGCATAATAATACTGGGTGAATTTAACACACCTCTCTTACAACTGGAAAGATCTTCCAAACAAAAACTAAACAAAGAAACTATAGAACACAATAACACAATCAATAATTTAGACTTAACAGACATAGAAATTTTCATTCATCAACAAGTGAATATACTTTCTTCTCAGCAACACATGGATTCTTCTCTAAAATAGACAATATGTTATGCCACAAAGCAACTCTTAGCAAATACAAAATAATAGAGACACTACCCTGCATTCTATCAGATCATAATGGAATGAAATTAGAAATCAATGATAAAATAAAAAATAGAAGCTACTCCAATACCTGAAGATAAATAATATGCTATTAAGTGATGAATGAGAGTAGAAGACATCAGGGAGAATATAAAACAATTCTTAGAGGTAAATGAGAATACTGATACAACATAGCAAAATCTCTGGGACACTATGAAGGCAGTACTAAGAGGAAAGTTCACTGCATTGAGCTCATTCATTAAAAGAATAAAAAGTCAACAAATAAATGACCTAGCATTACATCTTAAAGCCCTAGAAAAAGAAGAACAAATCAACACCAAAAGCAGTAGAAGACAGGAAAAAATTAAAATCAGAGCAGAAATCAATGACATGGAAACAAAAGAAACAATTGAAAAAATGACAAAATGAAAAGTTGGTTCTTTGAAAAGATAAATAAAATTGATAAACCCTTAGGCAGGATGGGGGAGGGGAAAGGCGAGATGGGGAGGGGAAAGGCGAGATGGGGAGGAGAGAGTATGAGAACAAAGGAAATCTAAAGCAGGCAGGACATCCCCGCTTCCCTGGACACCCAGCTCCCCTTCTCTGCAGAGAAGTCTATCTCTGTTTTATCCTTTAAATAAAACTGGCTTTCTACACTTGCCTCAGCATTTCTCCAGTGTTCAATCTTCAACATCTGGGGAAATGAGACTCATCCTGATTAATTCTCTTCACTAGCATCACTAGTGTTAGGGTAGCTTGTGCAAATGTCCCTGAGAGTCATAGCTCTGAGTCAAGCAAAGGTTTATTGACAGAGAATATCTGCCAAGTTGCCCTTCTGCAAGGCGCAGCAGGCCTGCTGAAGAAAACCTTCTTAACTATATAGTACAAGGAAGTAGTTAAAAAAAAATCTGGTCCTGTGATTGTCACCTAGCATCCTGTTGTGGTTTCAGTAGTTAGGGACTCTTTGGGTTGGACCTAATGGGAAGGTCATGCCTGGGTGGGTTTCTTAAGATGGCAGGTACTGATTTTCAAAATGGAGTTACTCTGGCCTAAGGACCTAACAACAAGTACCACTACCAATGCTACTGCTGCTACAAGTAACATAAAAGTCAACAGATCCTAAGGAGAATACATCAAAGTGTCACAGAGTGAACATCCTCAGGAATGTTCTGTGCTTCCATGGGTTCTAGCTCCCAAATTTCCTGTGCTAACTCTTTCAAAGAAACTCCTAGGAGAACTGAAGTCATTATTTCACCTCTTATGAAAAAAGAGACAACTAAGACCATTTGCAATTCCCCCCCATGAACATTAGTCATTTAGATTTGACAGTAAGAAGGCCTGCCTACTATTCTACAATTGAATATTTACATTTGCTCCAGGTTATTCAGCTAAGGAAAAAGGGGGAGGAAAGATGCTTTAACAAGTACCTGGGAGTACTGGTGGGAACATGGTTCCCGCAGGGAGATGGGAGAGGCAATGTGCACCCTCTCAATATTTATTTAAGGACAACTCTTTTCTTGGTAATCTCTCCTTTTTTTTTTTTTTTTTTTGTGCGTGGTGCTGGGGATTGAACCCAGGGCCTTGTGCATGACAGGCAAGCACTCTACCAACTGAGCTATATCCCTAGCCCCTCCCTTCTTAACTCTTTTAAAAACTTTCAGCATTTACTCCCAGAAGAGTTGTGTCATTAGAAGTAGGTTTTCTGAGAATGTTCTCAATTTGCTACCAGCAAGTTGATTCTCTTGTCCTTTTCTTAGCTTGTTGGAAAGCATTAAATCTATTTTCTCTGGACTAATGTGGTCAAGGGGCCTTCTAGAATGGCTAGAACCAAGGTTTTCTAGAGGCAGTGGTTAAATATCTTGATTATGTAACCAACGAATTTTTCATTATTTTTATCTCCTAGTTTTAGAAAACAAGAGGATGTCAAACATATATGATATAAATCATTTTGGAGCAACAGTTAAGTAAATTTTGCATTTATCTCTCACCTTATCAATTCTTAGTCCTTAAATATATTTTATCATTAATCTAGACTTAGTTTATCTGCATTCCTTTCCAACACACTAACCTCCAACCATCCATGCTGGTTAGGCAGATCACAGATTTGAGGGACTGTCAGGAAAAGATAACTTCCTGACCACTCTGAATTTAGAATACATGATCTCTATTTCCTTTCCTTATTAGAATTATACTACAGAATTCCCATCATCTTATAGGTTACATTTACCTCTCTTCTCTCCTTAATAACACTTAAAGCATGGTACTGAGATTTAGGAGGCACACGAGTGTTTTGTATAAATATGGTACCTGTTCATGACTGTCACTTCTCTAGAACACCAGAGAAAGGAAATTATTAAACTCACCAACCCTACATTTCTCAATAATCAACGCCATCGTTTTTTCAGTTCCATCCTTTCCTTGACTACATGTTAAACTGTCTGTCTTCCAATTTTTAGATTCTCTGAAGCTAGCAGACACTTCATTACAAGGTATAATTGTTAGTTACAAGGTATAATTGAAAATATTTCCATTTTATTTTTGTGACTTCCTAAATAAAAAAAAAAATTAAGGATGATAGTAAAACTATTTTCTAAATACTATTAAAAATATACATCCCAGAGTTGAGTCCAGTGGTGCCCACCTATAATCCCAGAAGCTCGGAAGCTGAGGCAGGAGGATCGCAAGTTCAAAGCCAGCCTTTCAGCAACTTAGCAAGACCCTGACTCAGAATAAAAAATAAAGAGGGCTGGGTGTGGCTCAGTGATTAAGTATCTCTGGGTTCATTTCCTGGTACCAAAACATACACACATATATGTGTGTATATGTGTGTGTGTGTGTGTGTGTGTGTGTGTGTATAATACATTATATACATACATGCATATACACATACATACGGGGTCACTGGAGCCCCAAATATCCTTTGGGTGATGGTCATGAATCTCAGGTCATTAAATCAGTTATAGAGATGTAACATGCTTTATTTTTCTCTAACCAACCTTAATTTTAATTATAGACCTTCATGCTTCAGATAGGAGAATGTAAACCCATTCAATTTAGCCCTTCCATTCTCTCCCTAGAGTTGAATCTAATATCCAGGAAGGATTATGTGGTACCAAAACCTGAGAGGACTGTCATCTTATCAGTCATCACCCATCCATGGTGACATGTGTCCAGCTGTCCTGTTTGTATGTGGTCTTTGACCCCATGTCACTGGTCAGTTGTTTCCCCTTCCTAAACACAGGGCTTAGCCAAATGTGCCACGTGTGTTTAGTCCATCTGTTTATCTGTTTGCCTCTCTCATTCATCTGATAATGTCTGTGCTTTGTTCTCTCTTTCTGAGACAAGGGATCCTTCTGCTTCTCTTACTGATGGACAGGCTATTGGAAACCCAACAGGACTATCATAATCACATCTGGCTACTCTTTGATGCATGGGAGCAATTGCAAAGCTCTAGAACACTGGAAATTCTGTGAGACTGTCTCAAGTCTATCAGCCTAGAAATACTACATGCAGTCTTTCTACCTGCCAATTCCCTAAGCTCTTCCTGGGAAAAGGAACCCAGGCCTCTATTACTCTCAAATCCCCAGAACCAGTTTGGGTTTCCATTGTCCTCTCCTCTGGGCCTGAGAGAGAGGCATGAGCCCTTTTTTCTCTAGGACCCACACGTCTGTTCATTTTCTGCTTCTCCTCACAATTCTCCTGCAATTCCCTGATCTAGGAATTCTTTGCTCCAGTGTGTACACCCTGTGCATGCTTGTATCAGTGGTGTGTTCATCTGGGACAGGTGGGGTGCGTGAACACTCCAAGTCTTTGTGCACCGTGAGTTTTTCCCCAAATCTATTTAATTTCATCTACATGAGACTTTCCTTTGCCCCCAAGAGCCTAGAATTTCAAAAGTCAGGAAAAAGAATACTTGTTCTCTTTTTGGTTTGTCTTTCCTCTTTGAAGCAATTATTACAGGGCACTAAGCAATTGACTGAATGGAGATAGAAATCTCCAGAACTGTGCTATCACATAATATAAGCTACATGAGGCAACTGAGTACTTGGAATGTGACTAGTCCAAATAGAGATACAAAAAGCACACAAAAGAATTCAAAAACTTTTTAAAAGAAAAACAAAAGTTATCTCCTTAATCATTTTTATGTTAACAATATAATGAAGTGATAACATTTTTGATATACTGGGTTAAATAAAATGTATTATTAAAATTATTTTACCTGTTTCTTTTTACTTTGTTAATGGGGCTCCTAGAAAATTTTTTAATTATATATGTGGCTTTTACCTGTGACTAACATTATATTTACATTGGATAGCACTATTTTAGCAGAATAACTAATGGGAACCAAGAATAAATAATTCAACATTTTAAAACTATTATCACACATCTGTACCATATCCTGCCCAAAGATGGTATTCAATGAATACTCTAAAATTAAACAACTATGAATTATGTGTTATATGCCACTCTGGACAAAAAAGATGAGTCCTATATTATTATCCTTTCCATCCAGAAATCCACAACATGGTGGGACAGACAGGTAAGTATGTAACTACCAAATCACAAATGCATAGTGGGGGTACTGATTATTTTCTTTCTGGGTAATAATGGGAAGAGCTAAGACAAGGACAGACTCTTTAGAGGAGTGGTTGCATGAGATGCTAGACCATGGTGGGGAAAGGGTTCTAGGAAAGAGGATCACACAGAAGGAGAGGCACTATGCCCAGGAAACAGAGAACAACTCAGAGGCTAAGGGCAAGCCGAGTCAGAAGAGAAGAGGCTGGAGGCTTCCTTTGGAGACAACGAAAAGCTCTGAGTCCCAGGCAAGGGGATTAGACTTTATCTTCTCAGGGAATGGAGACACATCAAAGACTTCTAAGCAGAAAAATAACATGGTTTTATGGAATTTTAGAAAGACAACTCTAGCCAAAATAGGGGAGGGGAGGATAAACTAAAAAGTGAGGAGACTAGATGCTGGTGGGTGGGCATGCGAGGGGCTCAGTTCCCCTCTTTAGATACCCTGTGTCTTTGGGAGAGGCTGCTTCTGTAACAGATCCAGCTGGTCTAGCAATTGCTTATTCTTGAATATACAGTCAAAAAAGACATTTTTCCTAATTAAAACAGAACTTCCCTGTTCTTCTATTCAATGCTAGCTTGGCAACATTCTATTTGTTTGTTCAATAACCAAATGCTCAGGGGGAAAAAAAAGTTAGGTCTATTCCTCAAGAGCACTCAGTCCACTTAATGGTTTCAACTTGTTGTATGCAGTTAATTCTAAAATTCTTAGTCCCATTTTCAGGGTTAAGAAAGAGTTATGGGTAAGGGTGAGTTGTTTATAAGACTTACTCCTGGGCATACACTGTGAAGGTGAGCAAGAGTGTCCTCTCTTGCCAGGTTTAAAAATGACCCAATGGGCTCATCCCTCCCAAATGTCAGCTTTTGCGCAAGTAAATGAAGGAGTGAGTATCAGACCCACCTTACTTCATTAACCATAATAACTTGTCAATACAGCTACAGACCAAAGGGAGACTGGATATATTATTTAATAACCTCAATTTGCATCTTTGCCCTCATTTTGGGGTCATTTTATCATGTCTAGATAACTCTGCAATAACACGTCTTCTTTTAAAACAGGGTTCTTTCTGAATCTGATGCTATATTGGTTAGGTCTACATGTATTCATTCTAAAGGAGTTAGCCAAAAGCACTGTTGAGAGTAGCAGAATAAATCTGTCTGAAGCAATGTCAGTAATCAGAAAAAAAATTTTTTTGACTCTTCCAATGTGAGTTGCTTTAGTCCTCTTGAAGCTAAACAACAGACATAACGATCTACAGTACATTACACACTATGAACAATACAATGGCTTCTAAGTGTACAGTTGAAATGTTGAAACAAATTACATGAGAGTTGGTTCAGAGTTTGGATTTTTTTTTCCAGTAAATGTTTCTGAAAATCTTATAGTATGAGTCAGGAGATTCTTGAGGATAACCCTCAGATCCAGATAAGTCTGAGAATTACACCTGGTATGTTTAAACCTGTCTATGAAGGGGCATCACTACCTAACAGCCTGCAGTTAGCTGGTCAGAGGAGTGAAAGGTTTTGACATTTGGGCTCTTGGGCTTAAAAAAGAAAATAATTTAGAACAAAGCGAGAAGATGATATCAGTCAATAATAAGTGATTGCAAGAGCTAGTTTTTAAACTGGCATGACCAAAAAAATCTAAAAGGCAGTTGCTAGTCACAGGTGGGTGGGCAATCACCAGTCACAACTTCTGTTTGCCTAACTTCTTCTCTAAAAGGGAGATTGTATGCTCTTCTAAAAGCAAATAAACACCTTGACATATTTTTGGAGGTAGCACATAATTCAAGAACAAACTTGCTCAAGCTGACCTAGACTTAAGAACTTAAGAACTTTTACAATTATGTAGAGTGACTAAGCCTGCTAAATGCTTAATTTTTACACAGTACCATAAAGAGTCTGACTGGGAGCAGCATAACTGTAGTAATTTAGCAAAATGGTCAGGTTCGTTAGCAATAGTATAGACCTCTACGTGAATCAGAAAGGAAACTTTAGGGATCAGCAAACCAAACAACTTATAAGACAAACATTTTGGCTGATTGCTACTAAAAGTAAACAGTTTTGCTTACTTCTTGTGTTTTAAATGAAAAACAATTTATTAACCAAAGAAAATTTATTTAATAGTTCTGATTCCAAACATTATTCTTTGATGTATTTTAGGTAGCCAAAAAAATTTAAGAGATGCTTTTTTTTAAAGTTAATATTGGAATCTTTTCATTAAAAACAAAAACAACCTGATAATTCTGAGGAAAATTTCAGAAAATCCTACTTCAGACTATTAACAATAAGATACATCCTGAATAAATGGCAATAAAGAACTTTCTTTTCTTCTCAACTTAAACCACAGTTGTGACTATCACGGATTCTCTTACTATATTCAAACAATACAGAATGAATGTATATAAAACAAATCACTTAATGTCAACCAGAATTCTAGTTCTTGACAGAATACATTTGGAAATCATTCCCTACTTCTGTTATGGAATCTCCCATCCCTTTTGTAGGCATAGTGTTTGCATATCTTTAGAATTAAAAACACTTCAAGCTTTATAATCTCTATAGATCATTGTTTTGTTAGGACATACCATGCTGGTTTCATAACCCCTGATCAAATCTTTGCCTTCAGGCAGACATCTGCAGTTGTTGGCCTCCAGGTGCTTGAGAGTTCCTGCACTTCAAGACACTCCCCCTAAGGAGGAAAAAAAAAGAGAGAGAGAACCTCCAGGAAGTCTGCAGGTGCATGAGTATTTTAGGGGAAATTAATGACGAATTGCCCTTTTATGTTGTGTATTCAAATAGGCAGTTATGTGTTTGCACCGATGTCGTTCTGACCTTAAGTACACAGAACATGAACTCCCGGCTATCTCTGGGTTTTGTGGTGGAGTTCCCCTTTCTCTTGGCCAAAACATTTTCTCTTTAAGGGTCCTGACTGAGCCATGGAGGAAATGAGATTTCTGGAAAAAATATCTAGAGAACATCAGTAAAAGATCACTGAGAAAAAAAAAAGAATAAATATATGGGTACTGTTGCGTTCATCCCTGGATGTTCAATGAATGAATCAAGATATGGAAGCTGTTTTGGTCTGGGAAAGTAAGACAATGTGAAATAAATAGTTTATGCCAAAGACTTCAAGATGTCCAAAGCCACTGATAATCACATGCTTGTTTGCAAGTTTCTGTTCTTTATGTTCTTAGTTATTTCCTTTCTTTTCTACTGGTTCAAATTCTAAATTATTAGTGGATACTTTTTGTCTTGGTATACCTAGTATCATTCCCCCAACTAATACTAGAAATGGGATTCATCTTTCAGATGCTGGCCAAGTTGAACTGCCCAGGTCAAGTCAAAGGAAAAGACATCTGGTTATCTGAAGAAGATTTAAGTAGCTGAAGGGATGTCTAAGGCACATTTCTCTTAAATAATAATTTTTGGTCTCCCTGTTTCTGTGTTGCCGTCACTAAGTGTGAATAACTGAAGAGTCACTTTTTCTCCAAGAGATCCCACAAATAATTATATAACAACAACAACAACAACAACAACAAATATATAAATATATAAAGGTCTGTCACTTGGGATGCAAACATCGTTGCAGCCAATTAAACATTGATGAATATGCAGACTCATCGTTTTCCTGAAAGATAATGGTCTATCCTCACATTTAAGCTGAGAAACAACCAGAAAGGAATAATAAGAGATTAAAATTAAAAAAAAAAAAAATGTCCCTTCTGGCAGGGTACTCATATGGAGGGTGCTAACAATCAAAACATAAACCACAACTTACAAAGCTGCGACGACTCCAAGATAGATAAACTGTACCAAAATGTGACATGAAGCCAAACTGAGCTCAAACTTTCTTAACACCAGCTCATTCAGACCTATCAATTCTGGATGAGATCACAGACAATTCCTCTAACTGTAACTCCATGTGGACACATGTGTTTAAAGATACAGTCACTGACTTCTAGAAACTGACCTACTCTACAAATCATTGAACTATCCCTGCAAAGGCCATCCTATGATTAACCTCATCCGCCCCCACAAGCCCATTAAGTACACTTCTTTGATTTCCATTCTTGAGGTGTCTCACTATCCCCCTGATGAGCATTTTTCTTTCTACCTCAAAGTGAAACCTAGCTCTGCTTGGCTAAGTTCGGTTCCTTCAGTCAATGACTTTACATCCAAGCACACATGGAAGGGAGTACACTGGTGTCAGGGTTAAGAGCATATAGACTCTAGAAGCAAATCACCTTGTTTGTATCCCATTCTGCTCTTCACTAGCTGAGTGACCTTGGCCAAGCTTCTTAACTTCTCTGTACTCAGTTTCTTCATCTGTTAACTGGAAATGATAATAGAATCTACTAGATAAGTTTGTTAAGAAGATTAGAGGGGCGGGGTGCTGGGCTGGGCTTATAATTCAGTTGGTAGAGTGCCTGCCTCAAATACACAGGGCCCTAGGTTCAATCCCCAGCACCACAAAAAAGTGGTGGGCAGGGGGAGGTGGTACACACCTGTAATTCCAGCTTCTGTGGAAGCTAGAACAGGAGGATTATGAGTTCAAAGCCAGCCTCAGCAATTTAGCCAGGGTCTAAGCAACTCAGCAAGACCCTGTCTCTAAATGAAATATAAAAAAGAGTTGGCTTAGTGGTTAAGCACCCCTGGGTTCAATCCCCAGTATGCCCCCCCAAAATTAAAGGAGAGTATATGTCTTACAAATAATGCCTATATATGCCTTACATTAATGCCTGGCATCTAGTAAATTGCTGTTACTTCGAAAGGTAAATAAAGAGTTTGGAAGTAAGAATCAGTCCTTTGAGGAAAGTGCTTTAAGCAGAGAGGGGGGATGAAAATAATCCTAGGAAAGGAATGAATGGAACAGAGAGGGTAGAATCTCTGTCTTGGACATCATTATTGGCTGGACAGTGTTTCTGCAACAGATATGTGTGACAGATGCTTTTCCTAGACTACTTAGAAACCATCCTCCACCCCTTTCTTACTCTTCGCCTCCTACTATGGAGTCTGGAAATCTATGTATTCATGTCCCTGAACGTCCTTGCGGCTGGGTAGAGTGCTGAGTTCTGATCGAGGAGAAACAAAAATCTTCTGGGAGAGCTCCTGGGAGAGATTTTTCCTTCTAGATAAAAAGATGACCCCTTCACTCTTCATCTTGCCTTAAATGTGAATATGACGCCTGAAGCCATATTGACCTTATGCAAATATAAAGTCTAAGCATAAGGAAGAAAAGAAACATATGGGGAAGATAAGGCAGCAATAAACTGAATTTTTGGTGGCCTTGCAGAGCTATTGAACCAATGCCAGCAAACACCTAATATCAAATTTCTTATTATAAGGAGGGAAAAAAGCATCTATTGTTTAATTTACTGTTAATCAGATTTGTTGTTTGTTGTTGCTTGCCCAAAAGCCCATCCACCAGCTTATTCACAAGCCATTATGTATTGCATGCAGAGAACTCATATCAATGTTTGCTTCAGGTCACGTTGATTCTAATAATGAGTCCCTTACACTTTAGGGATGCCCAAAATTGGATAGTTATCAGACTCACCTGGAGATCTTTAAAGAAATAGAGATTATTAGAACTAATACCCATAAATATTGCTTCAGTATATCAGAAGTGCAATCTGATGGTTTGGGAGCCATATCAATATCCACCCTAGCTCATAAGCCAAATGAAATAATACTGTCTTTGTGAAATATGTCCTTCTAAATGAAGTCCTCAATCCATAACTCTTATTCAAGAAATTTCAGCTGATCAAAAGAACATACACTTTAGAACTTTGTTTCTCAATCTGGGATGTTTGGATTCCATCCCTAAACTACTGAAACGGATTCTGAGATTGGGACATAGGAATTGATATTTTAAGCAAACGCCTCCACAGACTCTGAATCTTCTCCCCCAGATGGCCTTACAGACTGCCATTCACTCCTTCAACATATTTATTGATGAACCAACATCTCTTAGGCACTGTTTTAGATGCTGGGATTTCAGTTTTAGACAAGATAGACCAGGCCTTTACCCCAGTGTGGTCTACCAGGAAATACACAAATTAAAAAGTAACATAATAAATAGGAGTTTCAAATAGTAAATTCTTTAAAGAACAAACCAAACAACATGACAGACATGCCCACATAATGAAGAATGTATATTTGGGGGTGGGAAAAAGGAAAACAGAGAAGGCCCCACTAAAGAGACAAACTCCATCCTGTAAGAATGGCGAGGCCCCACCTTGCCTCCCAGGAAGCCACAAGGCAAATACCTTGAGCAGAAATGAGCTGGCATACATGAGAAACAGAAAGAATGCAGGTTTAGGGAAAGAGGTAAGATAGGAAAGAGATGAGGCGGGCGGGGGGCGGGGGGGGGGGGGTGCAGGTCTGATTGGCCAGTATAAGACATTTGAAAGAAACTCTACTTTTATGAAAAGTTGGTGAAAGGCTTTAAGTTAGAACAAAGAAGAAAGGGGAGAAGGTGTGTGTGAATGTGCACGCTTGCGCACGTGCATGCGGGGGGGAGGCGGGGGATGATGTGCTTTTCATCCACCCATCCATAACCTTAGATTTATACAGCAGCCTGCATGGCCTCATTTCTGCCTGGGTCACTTTATACAAAATTTCCACATCTTCACTAGCTGATAGCCTCTTTATCAACCAACCTGGCTGCTTGTTGCTCCTCTAAAGCATGCCTTTCCAACTGCCCTGTTTATGTGCTCCAATCTGTCTTCCTGCTTGACTTCCTGCTCCTATTGCATCATTGATAGTTTTAGAAATCTTTTTCACTTGAACTTGAATTTTAAAAATTAATTTTAAAAATATTTCTCTACAAGAGATCAATGAAACTATGATCCTTTGGAACAGAACTTTCATTCTGTCATTAATTAGTTAATATGGAATTAATTTGATCATATATAAGACATGCAGATTAGGCCAATCCAGAATGGGACAATGGAATAATTAAATATATTTTCTCTAAGCTCTTGCTACTCAAAATGTGTCCATGAACTGGAAGCATATGCTTCTTTGGGAACTTATTAGAAATGCAGAATTTAGGGCCTTAGTCCAGACTTACTAAATCAAAAATTACATCTTAATAAGACCCACAGGAGGTTCATATACATACTAAAGCTTGAAGTGAACTACTATAAGCCAGTGATCCTCAACCATGGCTACACATTGGAATAAACACAGAGTTTAAAAGTACTATTCCTAAGCCCTAACTTCAGAGATCTAATCTGAATGGAGGGAGAAACTGGGCCTCACGCAGCTGCCATCCCAGAATTAAGCATTATAAGTTCATCAAGCATTAAGGCATAATTTTTAAATACTGATATACAAAAGACTGCCTGCGATACTTGTACAAGTGTGTACTCCTCCAAACTTTCTGATTCCCAAAGGCCAGAATAGATTTCAGGCACCTATATTTTTAACCAGCACATACAGTGCATTCTGCTGTAGGTGGCCACAGACCACACTTTGAGAAACACAACACTAAGGAACTGTAGAAGGAAAAAAACACTATGAAGTAAGGATGCCAATTATTTGGTTGCTGATTGATGTATATCTCTGGTTGAATCTACTTAATAACTGCACAGCTTCTGAAAGCATAATGAAACAATGTAGATTTCTGATAATTATCTCCTAGATCAGAGAGATCTTCCTGTCAGAAATTATGCTGGCTGCAAAGATCCTATAAAACATCCTGTGATCTAAAAAAGGGCCAAGGTCATGAACAAACCTACATCAAGGAAACCTTACGTGTTGGGAGAAATTTCTTTCCAGGTTAGGGAAAGAATTCTGCTTCTACCACACACTTTCTAGTAATTGACAGATAAAACAAGAAGGTCTTATAATTTTGGAGAAACTGAAAGTCAGCTTGGTACCAACCTCCATGGAGTGGTCACAGGAAGTACAATTGCCTTTCTTCTCCCTGGTTGGCCAACTCCCCCTAACCCTAACAGGAAGGGTTTTCTAGGAGAAGTTTTAATGGAATACCCACACTCCCTTCCTCTTCTCCAAACTTCAAGTGGGCTATGAAACCACTTATCCCTAGGTTCATTGCTATCTCATTCCTGGCTATTTGTCTTGTATATGATTGCTTCATCTCCCTAATTGGATTGTTCAACTGCTTAAAGACAAGGATGATGTCCATCTAGTTCTTTTATTTTCCCACAGCATCTAGAACATAGCTGGACACAAAATAGAAGCTTAGCAAATAGTTGTTTGATTGAATAATGGCAATAAACACATTAAGCTGTCTTCCTGAATAGTTTAGTCTATAATGATGAGTGATCCTTAGAATGGCAAAGGCTCCATAATTATTAGGAGATTTTGAAGTGTAATATAAGATGTCCGTCAGTATTGAAGCATATAAAAATAGCAGCAGTAATAGCAACCAAGTAGGTTTATTGTGCTTTATAATTTTTCAAAGATTTTATGGGAATTATATCAATAAAGCTATGATACTATGTGTTCATATGTTGAATTTTATTGTGTACTTTTAAAAAACTCTATAGGCATATAAACATGGGATTTTATTGTAAAATATATTGATTAAGTTATTCACCTTGAGTCTGACTCTTCTGAATGACTTTCAGGCTCTAAATGATTTTATGTTTTACACATAAAATCATTCTTTAGATGGTTGGGAGTGATAGTGGTACAGCATTTCTTAAAAAAGTGCTCCCCTAGCGTCTCCAGGGATCTCTTCCAACTCACTAGTACTAATTCTAGGAATGTTAGTGCATATGAACAGGCAATGACAGCTAAATGGTAACTTCCACTCGGAAAACAACAATTATGAGACGTAGTCCAATTCTAGAGAAGGAAATATAGTAGAAAAAAAGGATGTCTGAGAAAAAATGAAATGTGCTTTAACTTCCCTGGTGACTCCATTACTTTCACTGCTATAATATGATAAAATCCATTCAATGAGGAATTGGTTCTTGGGTATTCAAAAGACCATGAAACAGAGCTAATACCTCCACTCCTGACCTACTGTCCTATAGTTTCTTCCAGTCTAAAATATAAAGACTATGATACATATTCAAAATATTTACTGAGGGTTTATAATAGGCAGTCACTCAAAGGAGGAGCAAAAAGATGTAATTTTAGCTCATTTGGGTTTTCACTGTATTGCAGAAAGGACCGCATTTAAAAACTTAGATTCTCACATATATCATCCCGCTCAAGTCTCCCAGACCAATCAACCCCAACTCCTTCAGGGAAATTTATACTACTCCATGGCATAAAGTCTGAGACTAGGTTGCTTGCTGAGTTCTCCATCCCAAGGTATATCCTGGACTTCAATTATATCAATGAAGGCATTACCTCAGTATGGGCAAAGAGGAGGTGGGTTCTGCTAGACCACAAAACACCAGTCAGAGGTATGGATCCTCTGGTTTCCTTGCTCAGTAACTATGTCCATTAGGAATTTCATAGTTATAAAGAACAGAAAACCCAATTCAAAGGAGCTTAATAATTATAACATTTATTGTCTCATAACAAAAATACTCAAATCTCAGTTCCATAAATAAATGATACAATGAAATATTAGTCAACTAATTATTAATTATTGATATTTTCTAGACCTAACATAAACTTTTATAACAGCAAGAGTTAAGGCTCCAAGATAGGAATGGTCCATATCAACTCACTGTGTTAGCAAAGTTCCTCTGTCTTTAGGATACTTTCCTTCCACAATTCCAATATCAAATATCACCTGGAAGTGGGGACTTTCAAACTGGAATTCTAATACTTTTTATGGTCATGGAATAGGGAGAAGTAGAAAAATAAAATACAGACCCTATGTTAGACAAGCATTAATTGGAGAAATTCAGATCTTGGTCGGACCTTACCAATCCATATCCTTTCAGCTTCTCCCAGCCAGATGGATTCTCATTCCTAAGAATCAGTGGGCCTAAAAATTCCCCAGAAAGGACTATCAAAACATGAACATGTTCAGACAGATGTACATACAAATAGTAAGAGTAAAAATGAAATTCTCTGTATGATCTGATATTTTTCATTATTTCTCTTTACTATCCTGTTCCCTTAATTAATCTCCCCAGTTACAAGCTTCATTTATTTGTTTTTCCCTTGTAACACAGTGTATTTGCTGAATATCCTGCCCTTTTGTTCCTATTTCTTCACTGCTAATTCTTATCTGTTCTGACACCAGCCTAGAAGTTTGTTGTTATGTCTGAGAAGTCTTTAGATACCATGGTTACCCAAAGGATCAAACTGACTCTCCCCAAAACTGAACATTGCTGACTCATTGGATGCCACAGAGATTGTAATAGCCACAGCTGAAAAAGCTGTCCAAACAAAGATGTTTAGATAATACCCGCTGTTGAAGAAGACAAAACCCTGTTACGAATCAATTTGCTACCCCTTATTTAAAAGATATTCAGTAATAGCATTCCTACTGGGAATCAGGTAGGGTGGTATTGATTTCTTGAATTGATTTACACAATGCAAATATTTATCAGGTAAATATTCAGAGAGTAAAAAGTCAAGCAAAAATTTTCAGTCTTAAGGTCATTTTCACTTTTTAATTATCCCATTGTGTTATCAAATGTTATTCTGAATATGTAAGGGGGCAGTAATTTAGATCAAGATCTATGTATTTCTACATAGAAGAATAATCAAATGTAATCTATGAATTGAGTAAAATATTTCAATAAGGTTTTACAGTCTATAAGACAATATTACCTGTACTGTCATTATGATAGCCCTGTGAAGTATGCACTAATGCTGTGCCCACTTTCCAGGTGAATAAACTGAGAGTCTGAGAGAGTCTGTGCCTTTTCTAAATTGATAAAACAAGCTGGTAAAATGAAGAGCTAGGACTAAAATTCAGGTCCTTGACTCTCTCATCCACCTGTCCATTACCAATATATATTCATGACAAAGGATAAATATAGTTCTCATTGCCTAACTAAGTGTGGCAAAAATCAGAAGTCAACAGATTGCAATTCTGGTGCTCCTTTCTTTATATGGAACCTCTGGCGTAATGTCAGTTTATCCTGGGTTCAATAGAAGACAAGAGTGAGGTCTCTTTGAAGAACATTTGGGAGAACCTAACAAATGAACAAGATTCAAGACTTGGAAAGTACAATGTGCTGGGTTGGCTGAGTGACTGTAGGGAATATTCTCCTGCTACAGGTTCAAGCACTCAACTTTCCTCTAATTTTCACTATTGATACACTCACGAAAGCCCTCATTATCTGAGCTTCACCCTCTAAAAGTGTGACACCTTGTTAAACAATGGGTAGTCTAATGTTCCTTTAAAAACCAACATACAGGTCATGCTGCTCAATTATCTCCAGTTCATAAGATGAAAGTACTTTCCACTACCCTGGGCTCTCTGCCAGAAACATTGCCAACTTTTATTCTTCCAACAGCTCCTATTAGAGCTTGATACAGGCCCCACTGAAACACTCTTCCTGCCAAGAACTCTAGGCCAAGGTCTATGGTGAATGAACAAGACAGCAACTATGATTTTCGAGTCCTATCCAAAGACGTGTTGCCAATGGACAATGTAATATTCCTTGCATTTGAGGTTTTAACAGACTGGGCTATACAATGGTCTTTTTGGACAGGATGGAAAAAGAACTCAATAATAAAGTTTCACACATTCACAGATGTCTGAGACTCCAGTGAAATAGTAATAGAATTATAAGAGAATTTGTAGATCAGATTTATTTTTTGTTTTTAATATAATTCTGCAGCCTTCTGAATCAAGCCCATAACTCCATGGTGAAGTAGAAGAGTATTGCTCAGAACTATGGTAAGGAAAATGTAGCACTCAGGCCACAGTTATAGTGGGGTTATGTGAGGGGAAAATGTGGTTTTAAAAAATTTCTGAAAATGTATTCATAGGCATTATTATACAATTGTGGCAGCCAGAGAAAGGAGTGGGGAACTGACTCAGGTATGACACTACTCTGCCCAATTCATCTGCCATGACAATAAAATTTATTTACTTACTGTAGGGAAAAAAAGTCAAGTTCAACATATGTAAGTCTTTGGTTGATTAATAATTCTGCTATGCAGTACCACATAAAGGACAATAGTGAGTTTTTCCCATTAGCAGGAATCCTTACTGGGTGTGGTAAAATAGCATTCTCCACCTGGGTTACATGATCTGATAATAGAGACTATCCTAATTGTGTTCTTGCCTTTGATGGTAAAAATTATTTATAGGAAAGCATAAGTTATTATTATATGGTATGTTTCAAAAGAACATCATATTTAGCCTGACATTATTTTCATTTACCAGTAATCCTTTGGTTTGTTGATAAGCGATAATAATAAGTGTGTGACAATCACGAAGCAAATTACCAACTCAGGTTAGAAATCAAAGAAGTGGTGTATGTACATGTATCAAGACACATCTTTATAGGAAAAGTATTTGCACCTTTTAAACTTCTCATTCTTTTATTTTTTAAAGACATATTGACTGAGCTACTGCTGTTGAACAACCACTACTGGAGATATTATAATAAAACAAACAAAACTCTTAGCCTTCCTGGAGTTTGCATTCATTCCAGGGTTAAGAAACAGACAATAAACAATGAGTAAAATATTTATTACTTCAATATTCAAAGATTATAATAAAAAGGATTGGTCAAATATTTAGTAAACATGAATTAAAAGATTCATAGATCTGAAGAGACTGCAAATTCCATGTCATCAGTAGAATCCCAGAACTTAACACAGTGCCTGACCCTAGGCATTCAAGAAATATTTCTTGAATAACTGAATGAACAAATGATCAGACTGTATAGTCTTTGTAAATATTTCTGATGCTGTAGCTCAGCCCCATACTGGTTTTCTTTTTATACCTGGTTCCTTTCAAAAAAGATTTGAAATAACTTATAATGAGAAGGTAAAAAATGTGGCCCAAGCAATGAAGGAAAAAATTTAGTCACAGGGTATGGATTTCCTTATTTTCTTTAATGAGGACTTGGACATAGGCGATCAATAGCTTAAATGAAAGTATTTTGGGTAGCAAATTCTCAAAAGATGTGTACATATTTTTCACATGACTTAAAAAATACTATATCCTTTAACTACAGCTGAGATGGACAATTCCAAATGTGATTTTGAAAGAAGCAAAAATGTATTGATAAAACACATCTATGAGCACCAGAGTAACAATCAGGGAATATGACTTTCTTTATAAAGTCCCAAGAATAGAACTTAGCATAAACTCTTAATAAATGTTGACTTAGGACTTTCAGATAAAGTTGATTCTCAGACTATTTCTGAAGAATGGTAATAAGACCAGATAATTAGCAGATGAGAGGATCTTCTCATTTTGCTCAGTAATTAGAGCATCCTATAATGTGCTTCCCAGGAGAGATCAGCTTGTCAATAACCCTTGATCAAAGAATGGTTCTTCTTGACTTCTTCAACTGAGTGCATAGCCTTCAGCAACCCAGATTGGATAGACGAGAGACCAGTTGCCTGGCCAGTCACTTTAGCCAAAGCAATGCTAACAGACCAATAGAGGTGAGACAAGGCAGCCAGAACCTGCATCATCCTAAACAAACAATGTAGTGTCAGACAAACTGTATTCAAATCCCAGTTCTAGAAATTGTTTATCCTAGTTGGGAAAAGTAAAGCAGCAATCTGTTGTCAATGAAATAATTTGAAGTCATCACAGTGCTAGGTATACAAGCTCAATAATATTAGTAATTATTGTTATTGAATATTGATGACATCTGGAATATTTTAGAGGTTTAGTTTCTGGGATATCAGCAGACAGGAAGTTTAGGAAAATCATATGATAGGGTATATAGATTTCCTTATTTTCTTTAATAAAGGTTTCATATCATCTAGATGGGAATCTTTAGATAGAACAGTCAACTGGAAAGAGGGTCAAGTGTTGGTCACACAGAAGACAACAACAGGGAAGTTTTCGATGATGAAATAAAATATTGGATAGGATGGCTTACAAGCTGGAGTCACGTTGGTCTACACAAGCCCAGATCAGTAGGGAATAAGGTTATGTGTCATTCTGCCCCTCCCTCCCCAAGTATGGGAAGGAATTTAAGAGATTGTTCTCAACTAGCTCAACACTTTCTTTGAGATAGATCTGAAAGTTTACATGGTGAAAAAGAAAAATGCTTTCCTCCATCTGCTAGGCAATGGAAAGTAAGATGGGATGAGAAGGGGGCTCTTATCAGCAGAGAAGTCCTTCCTTCACTCCTTTCTTCTATTCTTGCCCTCCCTTCCTTTCCTTCCATGCCCCCATACTCTTCCTTTTTTCTCTTTTTTCTTTATTTTCCTGCCTCATTTTACAAGGGTCTAGAAAGGCATGATTTCTTCATTGTTATTTGCCACTGGATTCTGGATAAGCCAGGTGCTGAACAATGTTGTTCAGGTTTAGGTTAGCTTGAATCAGACCTGATTTATTTTTCACTCTCCCTTTCCACATCTCCTAGTGCAGAAAAGCACAGCATTCAGATGAAAAATACATGGGTCATCAAGACAAGTTCTCCCATTGGAGAACAGGAAACTGGACCTGTAATGACTGTGAATGAACTCTCTGAGAACCAAATGAAACTCACAGAAATAGAAACCAGATGTAAGCAATCATGAATCCAGGGCACTATTCTGCCTACAGTTTATTTTTAGCAGAAAAGTTATTGAAGTCTTTTCAGTACCATAATTAATTTTCAAGGATTGCCATTAACCTTGTAGTGTAAGATGGGACAAGTAAATTTTTACATATAAGGTTTGAGTGGAAAATAATGATTTTAAGTAGTTGAGGGGAGTATTTTATGGGTTTTAGTTTTCTGAGTTGGACCTAGGAGTAATGACTCTCACTCAAACATAATCCATCTTTAGATAATAGTGACTGTTTATATATTTAGGATATGTCAACCTCCTCAAGGCTGGGAAGTATCATAGCCTAATATAATATTTGGCTTTCATGTTTTGGGTGTGTAACAAGAGGACCAACAGTCTTGTTAGCTAAAATCAACCCAACGTATTAGAGTTTGGACATGAACTTGGCCTGCCCATGCCAAAGGGAATACAAGTACTTTCTTTCAGACTCCGGATGAAATCATTAATTATGTCAGCAACCCCAACGATAGACCTGGAGACACTTTGCACCACTTAGCAAACAGGCAAACTTCTCAACTGTTTAGAAGTCTGGGGAAGATCTTAAAGATCTGTACTCACTGTACTTACTCAGCCCTTTCCCGGCAAATTTCCTTGATCCTGCATTTCTTTGGTTTTACCACACCATGTTTGGAATCAGATGAGGGAAATATGTGGTTGTGATGTCCAGACTGTGTATCATAGACCTAAAAGTACATCCTTGAGCACCTCAACAATGAAACTGTTTTTAAGACGTGGGTTTTTTTTTTTTTTAATCAAATCAACTGTGCTCAAGTTCTTGCTCCACTTAAGACCATCATAGGTTTTCAAAACAAATTTTACTACTACAGACATGTACATTTTTGCCTATTAAGAACAGCTTCACAAAGAATGTGACCTGTTTATAGGACAAAAAAATCATTCTTTCTACAAAAAGAAATTTTATTTTATTAACAAATAAAAGTGCCTCAGGACATTTCTCTGTATACCTAACACAGGATGAAAAATAAAAGAGCAAAGTGCAACAGAATTCTGCTAAGGTCAGTTTAAATTTTCTTCACATAAATACACCCACATAATAATTGATCTCAAATATTTTGAGACATCTAGAGTCCACATATTTGCCCCCATTTACCAGTGTCTAAAGGGAGAAGCACAGATAAAGGGATGGTGGAATTGTCTTCTGGAAATTATGCAATGCCATACATCAAGTATAAGGAAAGGCAGATGCATGAGGCTGAGTGGGACCAAGGATGCACTTCAGATCTACCATAATTTTTAAAAAAATGTTCACAAAAGATTCCCAGCAACAGATCAGTGAAGTGTGTATACGAATTTTATAAACAGGTCTAAAATAATTACAAATTGTGCTTTCATCTCTTAGAAGTGAAGGGGCAGGTATAAAGAGTGATTCAGTGTGAGTCCACAAAGATCTTCTGAGAATCTACTCTGGGTTCCTAGCAATGTTGGGCACTTTGGAAAGGTGAGCAGAACACCAAGAGGCTCATGAGGTTTTATTTATTTGATTGTTTGGTTTTTAGCTCATGGAAATTTTTATCAATTGAATTTTTTTTTTAAGATAGGAAAACAATGAGTGTAGCAGCTTTAACCAAACTTCTGATAGAATGGATTAATATGGTCCCTAATAAATGGTTTGAACTTGATAGATAAAAGACTGCAATCTTAAAATAAAACAAGTTGTTTGGGAAAACTTTTTTTTAAAAAATAATCAAGAATCTAGGGCTGACAGTGTAGCACAATGATAGAGCCCATACTTAGCATAAGCAAGGGCCTGGGTTCAATCCCCAGAACCAAAAATAAAGAAATAAAGAAACTAGATAAAACTTTAAAGGAAAAACTCTCAATTGGTATCACCATGGGAGAGAGGAAATGCTAAGCTACCAAGAGAGGATCAAAACAAAACAAACAAAGAGCCCCTTACGTTGTGTGAACACAAAAGTATAAGAAAATGAAATCTATTTCTATCATTATATCATTCTTCCTTCAAGGAAAAGAGGGTAGAAAGATATATAGAGCAAAGTTGAATATCAAACAATTCACAGAACAAAACTAAGTCTCTAAGTTGCAAAATAATGATAATAAAATAGTATTATGCTGGTTTACTTCATACTTTTCAAGGAACTCAATATACATTCAAGCCTTGAGTCATTAATTTTTGCAAAGAGTCAGAAAAGAGGAAAGTAAAATATTTTATATCAGTATTATTAGCTTAAGAAAATATTTACAAGAATCTATAAAAATATTCCATCCCCCCCACTATTTTTATATTGTGAACTCAGAAAATGAGAGAGAAAAGTTATTAAACATTATTGAATTATAATACTTTAACAGCAGGCATACTCAAAATTGTTTACAAAGTGCACATAAACTTTTTTACTTTTCATTTTTAGTTGTAGATGGACACAATACCTTTATTTTATTTACTCATGTGGTGCTGAGGATGGAACCCAGTGCCTCACACGTGCTGGGCAAGCACTCTACTACTGAACTACAACCCAGCCCTCTCCACACTTTTTTAAAGAAAGGAAAAGCAACAAATGATGGTGTGTTCCAATTTGATGTCCTATATGGAGATAAATAAAAGGTTCTCTCATGTACTAAAGCTAATTAAATATTCCCCTAAATAAAGATGCAGAGTACAATAAGTTATAAATATTTACCGTATTTTGTAGTTTTTGCGTATTAAATGCAATTTGCTATTCAGATGGAAATGGGACACTTAAGGGGGAATTTGCCAGAAGAAATTAAGATAAAAAGGCAAAATGTGACAAAAAGGCAAAGCATCCTTTGCCTTAAACGTGAATAAGAGGTAATTAAGAGGTAAACATTTCTTCATTAAAAAGTCACATGAACTGGGCAGAATTGTATCTCACTGAGAATAAAACTACAAGTAAACTAACTCTTAAGGCAACTTGTTTCCTCTTTTGTTAAAAGTGAGGATAAGACACTTTTGGATTCTGGCAAATAAGAAAGACAAGGATTCTCTGAACAATAATATTCTAAAAGTGTTTCACCACCCCTAGGAAAAGACCTAACTGGAATCCCTGAGATACCTGACAACCTCCCAGTAGCCACTTCCCCGTTAAAAGCCAGTGTTGCGGACATACCACTGGACACAAATGCAATCGTCTGGCTGTGGATGCTTTTAACAAACGTGAGAAGGGTCCCCCTCTTCAGAGAACAGAACGGTGAGAAAAGGAAGGGAGGGAAATTGCTGAGCTACACAGACGTTTCTAAGAGCACGTGAAATATTGCCTGAGGGAGAATGACATCTTCAGGAAGGAACTAAAAGGAAAACCACGATTTGGACTCGGGATTCCCCCCGCCCCCCATCTATCTCTGGATTCTGCCTCTGTGCGAGAGCGCAGCCCGGAGTTGTGCAAACGAACACGTCCACCCTCGTGCCCGAGTGTAAGAAGCTGGGTCGCTCGTAGGCTCTGGCTCGAGGGCGTCGCGGCCAGGGGTCGGGGGCTGTGCGCTCGCCAGGACAGCCGAGCACGCACGTCAAAGAATCTTAACCACCATGGACAGCTCACTGGCTTCCCCAGCCAGCTCTGCGCCGTTTACAAACTCCACAGGAGCCACCAGCGAGGTCGATTTCTATGCCCTGGAGAGATGCCATATGTTCCACAGTCTGTACCCCCCGCGATCGCAGAAGGCGAGCAGTTATATATAGGCGGAGCAGGCTTCGGTATTAATAACTGTCTTCTTGCCCTCAGTTCAGTCCTCTAAGGTGTCGCTGGATTTTCAGAATCAGATGGAGAGAGTTGGCAAAGAGAACTTCGTTCCCCGTCCCTTCATTTCCTCTCCTCTCCCGCGCCGCGGCTCACCCCGCCTTGGCTTTGCGGATCGTGTTAAATGAAATAAAACAGACGGGCCCCGGGGCTCCGGCAGCACGGAGCTTTACCGGCACTAAGGGGTTGGGCTGCGAGAGAGCGAGTGCCCGAACTCCGGAAAAGTGGAGGCGTCCCTCCAAGGCACCCCCATGCAGACCTGGACCCAGATAGGGCCGTGGGTGTTAGAGGGGAGACACGTCTGCCCCACTCTTCTCCACACAAGCCCCACCAGGAATTTATCATCACTGTTTATCCGGGGCTTATCTTACTTTTGAATCTTAAATTGGCCTGGAGGGAACAAAAAGGAGAGAGCAGCCCCACTCAGAGGAAGTTCAAGCGCTCCTTGGGCCCCTATCCTTGAAATCCCCTGTACCCGGAGTTTTCCCTCTCCTATGGCCTGAAGCAGGGTCCTCCCCAGAAAAATGGGGCACCCTGGGCAGGCGACTCTGTACTGGAGTGTGAAACCACTCACCCAACCCGACGGTATAGAGGGGAGCAAGAAAGTCTCAGTTCTACAGCTCCAGGCAAAAGGGATTCATTGTGGCAAAGGGAAGTTCAGATTCTAAGAGTGAAGGCCAAGAGAACCCAGGGAACTAGCTAGATGCATGAAGAGGTTCCCAGCCTTAAGATCCCTGGAAGTCAATCAGGCCTCCTCCCTGGAGATCTACTCCCCAGAGACAACTGAAGTCTGTAGCAGAAGGGGGGCACTGGTGAAGATAGTCCTGTTGCTCTGAGGACTCTCCCACGACCCCTGCCCAGTCAAGGACCTCCAGTAGGCATCAGTCTAGTGATTAGAACTTGGACTCTCCATCCCTCCGGCAACCCTCTTCCCCCCATCCTCCCTCTGTCCTTGATGAGCAGACTCCTCAGATATGTTTTGATGGACATGGGTTTGGGAAGTACACAAGTGTGTGATGTTGGAGAACCCATTTCCTAAAGACCTTCTCACCTCACATGGGCTTGGGCTCCTTCCAGGAAAACTGCCTCTCTGCTGGGCTTTCTAATCCTGGTAGGAAAAAGCTGAATGCTGCCCAGAAAGTAGGGGGAAGTGCGGAAGAGTGTGAGTGTGAGGCCCTCCTTTCCAGAGATGGGGAGGCTTCCATCAGTCTCCTGCATATCTAAGCTCTCCTCCCTCAGGCAGTTCCTCCAGATGTTAGCTGCCAGTCCTGTTCCTGGAGTCTCACCCTCATCTAACTACAAAGACACCTAATAATGAAACACACTCTTTTCTATCCTTACTTGGGATTTTGAGGCGTTGCATCCCTTTTACTTTTGTGTTACCTTGAGGTCAGCTGGCAACAGCCTTCTCTCAAGTCTCAGTCCCCTCGAATAATTAGAACAAATTCTAATAGAATCAAATGAGAACATTACTTGAATTGATTGTGTAACTTCTCTATGTAAACATAGAAAAAGTTCAGAGAAGAGAAGGGATGTGTTTTGTTATTTGGTTTTATGGGATATTAGAGATATAGCTTGGAGCTACAGATTGGCAAATGTTAAATCTGGATGCTCATTGGTAATAAGACAATTCCTGAACCCAGGTGCATTGTTTAAAAAGCTACAGATACTTACTTGGTTTATAATACTTCTCTCTTTTCTTGTTGTTTGGGCTAGGAAGGAAAGAAGGAAGAAAGATGACAGAGCTACACATAAATGCTAGATTTTTTTTTTCTGAATTATAAGAGGAAATATCCCTGGAGATACGCATCAACTGGTGATTCAACAGGGATTTAAGAGTAATACACCTAAAATTTTTAGAAAACCTCTTTTAAAGTAGGATATAATAAACTGCCACTGGGAATAGGAAGATAGAAGTCTGGAGTTTGCTCATGAGCTAGGCATTTGTGTAGGTGTAGATCTCACAATGCTAAGCTGTCTTCACATGGAAATACTGCAGATTAAAGGCAGGCCTTCAAATCCTCCTATTTGCTAAGGTGCATTTACATGATAGCAAGGCCTAAGCAAACACTGAGCCTCTATTGGCACTTGTTCTATTCCTAAGTCTCAAAAAAGGGGGGAGGGGCTCCTACTGTGTCTCATTTGCAGTAGTGTGTTCTCAGCATTATCATGGCATTATATTGGTAGATAGATTATGATGTCAGAAAATATCCTTTTTAGAAGAAGTGAAAAGTCAGGGTCCTGGGTATATATTGAGGAGAATTTCTACTGCAAGTAATAAATAGGGTAGCTTGCAAGAGATACCTGCTTGCTAATAACTGCCTTTAGTGGGAACAGAAAAAAAAAAAAAAAAAAAAAAAAGCCTCCTTACAAGAAGTTTTTAATTCATTTAAGACTTAATTTTACTTTTTTGAAGAAAAACAAAAAATTGTTTCTGGAAGAGTCTGCTGAGATCTCCCTCCATTGGCCAGAAGAGCAGAGAGAAGACTGTAAATCAAGGAAAAGGTGAAGTAATAAATTATGAGGAAACTTAGGTATTCCAAGTATATAAAGACTATTTATTTTTCCTGTGTCTATATTTTCGCTTTTTGTGGAGGAGAGGAAATTCTAAAAATATTTGATAGATGTTTTGCCATTAACACCAGAAAAGAGGAGGTGGGAGAAAGGAGGGGGAAGGGGGTCAATTTTGTTTAATTAGTAGAAAAAGCAACATAAATCAAAGCAGTCTATTGATGCCAACCTTCAACTTGTAATGTTCTGAGAGCATAATGAATTTATTTACAACATAAGTGATTTAATATTTGGAATCTGATTTTTGTTTTAAGCTTTTATTGGGGAGGGTTGACTTTTCAAAGCCTGAGTAGTTTGAATTTGGCAAAGTATTTTCTGAATTTTTTTTTTGTGGAAGCAAATATTATCATTTTAATGTTAAACAAGTTGCAAGTATTAAATGGCTCATTTGTGATTTACTTTTTTTCTTACAGATTTCCCCCTTTCAGAGCTAACCATTACATTAAGGCTCCTGCGTCTTTTTGGAAAGAATTTTTATAAATCAGCAAGTGTTAGAGGTTCAAAGGTTGACATTTCTGGGTGCTGATACTTTGTCCTTTCATGCCATGCAAACAGGTCTAATATTGAGAGATTTTTAAATGTTCAAGGGAAGTTGTGGAAATTCCCAGATTTTTTTAAGGTGGGAGGAAGCCAAGTTTCTTTAAAGTATGAAACTTAAAGTAATAACTGAGGGAGATAGGAGCTGAGAAAAGGTATCCTCATCCAAACGAATCAAGCAAGTTAACTGCTAGCTAGTTGCGATTAAGGAGGGGGAAAGAAGTGAGATGAACGAGGGTCGGTGAGAGGGCGCTATTTCACCCACCCTAGGTAAAAATCTCTGGAGCATTAGCCTGACAACTAGGCTTGATAGAAGTCAGATTCCTTTAAGTATCTCAAATCTCTGAATCCCACTTGCGCTCTAGAGAGAAATGAAACCTACCAGCAGTAATGTCTAGAAGACAAACATCTCTTGAATGGTTCCAAGCACTAGAGTACATTTCAGAAAGATAGAGGAACCAGTGGGGCTAGTATCCACGCCCGCTGCAATCCTTTCCAACCGGATACTATCCAGTAATTCAGAGCAGTCTTCCTTCCCCGCCCAATAGCTTTTGGAAGAACCCCCCGCTTTTCCTTTGCGTGTCTGAGGTACAGCAGCATATAGCCATAGTTACTCTGCATCTGCCCGCTGAAGCAGCTCGGAGACAGTCATCCTATAATCTGTAACAGGGGACATGGGGTGGGGGAAGGGGCAACAGAGTAGGGTATCGAAGAAAGGGTGGGTCCGACTCCTGCCGGTGGGTGAAAAGGCCGTGGGCGCACTCCAGGTCCCCCTCTGCAATTCAAAAGGGGGTCTCCATTCTTTGCGCATGCTTTCTTGGACAGGCTCCAGATATCCCCAGCTGTTCTCAAACAGCAAGAAAGGCAATCTCGACCTGAAGTTTGAAACTGTTTTTGCTCTTCTACGGGAAAGATCCCCCCTTCCTAGCCGATGCTCCCCACTCGGCTTGATTCAGGAAAGAGTCTAGGAGGAGGGTTCCCATCTAACACCCGAGCTTCTAGGCGAGCTTAGGACTCCTTAGAATCGCAGGCCAACGCCCGCGGTCCTCGGCTCCCGCTCCTTGGCCTCCTCAGCAGCCGTCTGCCCTTGGCGGTCTCCACGCCCGCGCATCTAGCCCCGCGCACGGGAGATTGCCGGCTGCCCAGGGCCGTACGCTCGCCTCCGGGAACCTTGGCTCGGGGATTCGCAAAGCGGGCTGGAGCCAGCCGGGCCGGGAGGAAGCAAGCGGATCCGCCCACGCCCCCGGGCCGGGGGATGGTGCTGCCCGAGCTGCGCTCCGGGGCTCCGGGGTGGGGCTCGGCAGGGCTCCGGGCAGTGCTGGGGGCGGCAGGGCGGGCGGAGGTAGCTCCGAGCGTTCCGGACTCCGGGCTCCCCTCCGCTCGCTCCGGCCGCGCGTCGCCGCCCCCGCCCCCCGCGAGCCCGCCCGCGCCCTCGCTTGCCCCGCGCGCGTTCCTAGGGCGCCACCTCTTTGCGACTCGCTCACTTCTCTGGCAGGTTTGCCTCGGAGCGTGTGAACATTCCTCTGCTGGGCTTTCAACTCGACTCCAACCTGCGCCGCCTGGCCAGCATGCCTCCCCGCCCGTGAAGCGGGGCCACTTCAGCCCTGCAGCTCCGGCCGCCGCCGCCCCTCCGCGCCGCTATTAACCCGCCCTGGCTGCCACCTGGCCCTCCTGTCGACGACACACGCACTTGAAACTTGTTCTCAGGGTGTGTGGAATCAACTTTCCGGAAGCAACCAACCCACCAGAGGAGGTAGACAGACAGCTATGTATATATATGTGGGTCTCGCTACAAGTGGCTCTGGAACCAGAGGGCCTGGTTCGCAAAGAAGCTGACTTCAGGGGGGAAACTTTCTTCTTTTAGGAGGTGGTTTGCCCTGCTCCACGAACCCAAGAAAACGGCTGGCCAGATTAATTAGACATTGCTATGGGAGACGTGTAAACACACTACTCATCATAGATGCATATATAAAACCATTTCATTTTCGCTATTATTTCAGAGGAAGCGTCTCTGGTTTCTTGTTTTGTTTTGTTTTGTTTTTCCTCCTTTCCTTTTGGTCCCTTTTTGCCTGTGTGAGTTGGAAGAAGCACAGTTGGAGTAGCTGATTCCTAAATAAGTAAGTGCTTGAGAAGCTCCCAAGAAAGTTCTTTTTTATAATCCTTTTTTTTTTTTTTTT
Organism: Sciurus carolinensis; assembly: GCF_902686445.1. Classification (NCBI taxonomy): domain Eukaryota; kingdom Metazoa; phylum Chordata; class Mammalia; order Rodentia; family Sciuridae; genus Sciurus; species Sciurus carolinensis. The sequence goes on along the minus strand of NC_062216.1, from coordinate 93,995,838 downwards.
TCTTCTTCTTTTTCTTTTTCGTCTTTGTAACTTGGGAGATGCCCTTGATGCTGAAGAAGAGGATATGAGAACGGGCTAAATGAGGAGCGGAGTAGAGAGGGGAGATGAAGAGCCGGGACTGACCTTTCGGGTCCCTTTCCACTCTATTGCAGGTCCCGAGCGCTAGAGGATACGATGCTGCGGAGACTGGTTCAGCAGTGGAGCGTCGCGGTGTTCCTTCTCAGCTGCTCGGTGCCCTCCTGCGGGCGTTCGGTGGAGGGGCTCGGCCGCCGGCTGTAAGTGCCCCCATCCTCCCTAAAGCGCCGGGTTAGGGAGGCCAGTTGCAGAAGCTGCCAGGCTGGGGCGCTGCCGAGGGCTCCCAGCGGTCACCGTGCTTCGCGCCCGGGTTAGAGCGAGGGATCATCTGGCTACCTGCACGGGGCTGAACCTGGGTGTTCAAACTCGACAGGAGAGCTGGTTGAACCGCAAGGAGAGCTAGGCAAGAGACAGATTTGATGTGTGTTTCCATAAGGTGGAGCATTTTAGAGAATTTCCTCTAGGGAAAGATCGTCTGCCTGTAGTGAAAGAAAAGACTGGGAACCACGAAAGGCTTTGAAACTTAGAGGAAGCGGAGGGATCCAGGGGACATGTGTCTGTGCGCTTGTACTGAATGTGGGTGGCAGTTTGTGTGTGAAAAGCAAAAACCTTACATCTAATTTTATTATGAATGACATAATTTAAGCATATAAATGGGACCATATTACATAATGAAGGCATATTATATAATAAAGTAGTAACAACTTTTCGGTGGCACACTTCCAACATTAGTATTGATACTGTTCAAGAATGCTAGGGTGCTTGATTACCAATGAGTATGCAACTTTTCATTAGGTCTGAAAGCTCTTTTTCTTGAATTGTGGCTAATAGTTCTTTGAAAACTTGTATTTTGGTGGTCTCATTGGGCGATTCTTTTAAGGATTAACTTTGACTTAGAAATATTCATACATCCAAGCACATCAGAGAACTATCAATAAGTTATATGGCTGAAAGTCGAAAGAGTAGTCGAGTCACACAATCTAATCTATTGGACCTAGCAGTTCATTAATGTGTCTAATACCATGTTTGGGTGATCTTCAAGCTTCAGACTCCATGTTCAGAATGGGAAACCCATACAGTATAAGAACTGAGAGAACTTTGTCTCTGGAGAAGGAATTAAGGAGAACTTTTATATTTAACAATAAAAATTGCAATATCTAATATCGACAATCAAGTTTGTGGTGCTTCCTTGTAAATTCCCGAGGGTATACAAACAGGCAACTGTTTTATATGTGCCCTTGGTCTATTATTATTAAAGCAGAAAATTCTTAAATGAAATTACTTTAGACATGTCTGACCTTGGCACCAAAATGAAAATCTACTATGAATCTCCTAAGGCAAATTGTGTAGAACATTGTACTGAAGATAAAGCTGCATTGTGTTCTTCAAATCAGTGTTTTGCTGATGTATTTCTGAAAATTGTCTTCAGACTTTTTGCTTATTTTGGGACTTGTGTTAAATTCAACTATCTAACATCCAAATATAGATGAAGACTTATTTTTTAAAGTGTACTTACATACACTTCTTTGGCTAAGAAGTACTGTCTTGGAACGTAGCCAATTTTTCTTCAGAGTTGCTTAAGAACTATCTATTTTCTCTTTTGAGAAACAGTAAATAGATCATGATTAAGTTCACAACTACAGCAAAAAACAAGGGCTAGGTTGTCCTAACGACTATTTTTAACTCTTTCTTTGTTGCACCTTGCAATATATACAGAAACCATTTAGCAGCCAGAGACTCTGTTATAGTTTTGTTTGTGGGTGAAATACAATATTGTAGTTAAACACTCACACTCAGCAGATGGTTATAAAACTACCACAGAACATTCTCATAGTTAATGGCTAGTAGATCATCACATTACAACCATGGTTTTTCATGGAAGCTGAAATCATCAGTAGATGAAGATGTTTCATCAAATTATTATGGCCAAATGGACTTTAAAAAAAACAAGTCATTATTTTTACATTACTGCCAAGTAACAGTAAATTTTGTGTGCTACACAAAACATTAATCTATTATTACATTAAAATCAAGCTAGCTTTTGAAAGAAATTTTAACATGTAATCAAACCATATTACTCTCCAATTTTTACACCATGCATTAGGGGAACTGCTTTGAAGTACAGATTTTCTTAAACTAGGTTAACTTTTAAGAGAGAAAACTACTTTAACAACACTTCCTAAAGTATGCAAGGAGGCAATTACAAGCTGTGAATCTGTGAGACCTATTAGTCCAAAAGATCCTAATCAATGGGGCTAGAATATGATCAGGTTGAAGACTGGGAAGTGGAATCTATGGAGGAACTTGTGTGGATGAACATGGCTTGGCAAATGACTACCTCTGTGTTTAAAGTTAGAGAGGGAACCCCAACAAGATTGAGAAACCTAAAGCATCATTGACTGATTTGCTTGGGAGCCAGACTGGGTCTACTCCACTTAATGAAAAGCATAACTTTCAACTGAGTCATATGGGTTGGAAGGGACTTCTGGTGAATCATCTTAACTCTAACACCCTAACCCTGTCTCCTCCATGTACCACAGAACTTTTCTCCTTAAACTCAGAGTCCTTACTTAGGAGCCTCACATCAGCACAAGCATGCTGCTTCTTCCTGTGCTGAAAGAGGAATTTCCATTACTGTTTATTCCCTCTGTTCCTTGATAATTCCTTAGAAATTTAATCTGTCTCCCTGAAAATTCCTCTGAGAGTGATTTTTCTTTAAAGCAGAACAGCTATGTTTTGACTAAATTTAGAGTTATCTGTCTTAATCATTTTCCTCAAATTTTTAGTTTTTTTTTTTTTTTTAACCATAATCAAAGGAGATCATAGAGCCTAAGACTTATTTTTCCATGTTGGAGCTTAGGTATGTAATAAATGCCATGTGAACCACCAGGCTATGTAATCTTTATACGCATATTGAATAACAAACTATTATTGATACCAATTTACAATTTAAATATTTCAGTTATCTAAATTGAAAACCTCCTAAATTTGAATGTTTCACTCACCACCTAGATATATCTAGTTTGTACATGCCATTTATCCCTGTGTCAATTTATGCCTTATTTTTTAAATAAAGGAAATATTTCATGGACCTTATTCCCTATTGATGATAAAGAGATCACAGTATTCCTGATACTGCAATTTCCCAGAGATGTGTGCTTTACAAATATTTTAAGGGAGGAAGTCTTTGAAATACTAAATAACTTGTCTAACAGCATTTCGGATTTAGCATTTAAGAAAATTTGCATTTTCTAACATACTAACAGTTTAACAGGCAGATAGAAAGCATTGTACCTCACAAAAGATGTACTATTCTAAACTGGACAAAGTTGTGCCATATTGTACGCTTTTTATAAAATGGATGGAATGATCACTGCATTTCCCATGGGAAAGTGCAGTTTTTAACTTGGGAAGGCACAGTGACTCACAGTTGACAGGCTGGCCAAGATGACAGGCATATATGCCAGTCAGAGGGGGCATGAGCAATGGTGGCTTGATTTGAACAGACTGACTATTAAAAGTTTTGGCTTAGCGTTAAACTACAATGAGATGTGTAATAGATTTGGAGATCAATGCAGATGAGAAAAGGTATCAGCCAGGAATTGAGAAATGAAATGAAAATTCCTCAATACTACCAACTATCACTGGTTAAGAATTTCTTTTTAATATGACATTTTAGTAAAAGATATTATTAAACTACAGTGCTTACAAAATATGTAATTATGTCAGAACTATTCTTTTAAAATGTTATTAGAGGATATAAATATATTGTGCCCAGACCTCAAATTTGTAGATTATTAAAAGTTTCCAGAATACTAAATGTTGCCACAGAGTAAGTGAATTTTAATCTAGTCACATGTGGCACCTTCAGAAAGGAGGAGAGACTCCTTCATGCCTCATTTAAACCAGGCTCCTGTTAAATTCCTTTCCGTTAAGTCATGTCTTTTTTGAACAAGCTACATGTCTTCAAGTCAGTGCACACACTAAAATACTAGAAGGAAGCTGGCACTCAAGCTACAAGGGTCAGAGAAATGATGACTGAATTTTCATCTCTTGCTCTCTTCTTTGACTCATTCCCCCAAAGATAAACCAAACTCTTCCTTATTTTGGAGATGCAAATGGACTGTGGAAGCATTTGGTCAAGGAAACCGATACATTTCTGCCTGATCTGTCCATTTTGGAGGAACTTTAATACCCTGTCCCCTGCCATGACTTTGGCTTCAGCTTTGGCAGGCGAAAGGGTGAAGTACATTGAAAATTTACTTTTAGAATCAGAAGATCTAGTTTTTAGAACCCTGGCTATGCCAGTTCTTATTTTGTGAACTAGAGCAAATCATTTCATTCCTGCATCTCATTTCCCCATCTGTAAAATGGGGATAAAAGTGCTATTTATTATTCCCATATTTCCCTGAGGAGTTGGTGGAACCCTACCAGGGTTACAAGGATCCCAGACACCATTGTGTCAGGGAAGCATGAATACATGAGATGTAACCCTGCGAAATACTCTCAGTTATTCTTAAAGATGAGCAAGTTTGGAGAGCTGTTCCAATGGTAGAAAGTGGAGTTAGGACAGACTGAGTTGAAGCAGGCATGGCTAATGCATGTAATCCTTAAAATAATTCATAATGCACACACAGAATAAAAAGGGTGGATATCTAGGCAAGAGTCAGGGTGTCATCTAAAAGAAATGATAATTAGTTGATTCTTTTCCACTATATTTTCATCAGACTATTATTTAAATAGAAAAATCACAGTTGTTCCCAGAGATATATTAAGAGAAATTACATAGAAAAGTGAACTTCTCAACTACCAAAGATGATGCCCTCTGAAATTTTAAATTAAAAAAACTTGAAGCACAGAAAAAATAGAAATGATCTCACTTAAACACATATAAGGAAACACTACAGAGGACATCCTACTGCTACTATTTTATGGAAAAAACTCTCTCTCTCTCTCTCTCTCTCTCTCTCTCTCTCTCTCTCTCTGCCTATAGTTACAGGTTGCTGGTCAGCTAAAATCTTAAAATTCAGCCTGTTACATGGTTTCCTAGATTGTTTCCTTAATAGTGCAACTCGGTGTGTGTGTGTGTGTGTGTGTGTGTGTGTGTGTGTGGTGTGAAAGAGTGAGGGAGGGTTAGGGGCTGATAGATAAAAGTTTAGGAGAGTGCTCAGGTAAAAGCAACTTTCTTTTTATTTCCCAGACTAGGACGTCTGGATTTATTTCCCCAACAGAACTCTGAAAAATGTGAAGAGAAGCTTAGTGGTTTCTGTCCATTTCTGAGCATAACTGAATCACAGCATTTTAAATTGGGAAAGGAGATAGAAAACCTCTGAATCTAACCCCTTCCTTTTAAAAAGATGAGGTCCAAGAATGCCCCTGTTCTCACCAAGGCCACAGACCTAGTGAGCAGCCCTGGGACTGGAAGCTGCTGCCTCCGGAAGGCTGGCTTTCCCATCCTGTCGCCTTCCCCACTCAGCCCACTGGCCACTCCCTAGCTTGTGTCCTGTAGGAGACCATCTTGAAAACTACAGGGATTTGCTCACATCTTCATTGTCTCTACCAGCAACTACGACTTAACCCTCTTCTTCCCCTCCTGTTCTTCTGTTCCTCTGACAGCAAAAGAGCCGTGTCTGAGCATCAGCTCCTCCATGACAAGGGGAAGTCCATCCAAGACTTACGACGCCGGTTCTTCCTTCACCACCTGATTGCAGAAATCCACACTGCGGAAATCAGAGCTACCTCCGAGGTTTCCCCGAACTCCAAGCCTGCTCCCAACACCAAGAACCATCCCGTCCGCTTCGGGTCTGATGATGAGGGTAGATACCTAACTCAGGAAACCAACAAGGTGGAGACCTACAAAGAGCAGCCACTCAAGACACCTGGGAAGAAAAAGAAAGGCAAACCTGGGAAACGTAAGGAACAGGAAAAGAAAAAACGGCGAACTCGCTCTGCCTGGCTGAACTCGGGAGCGGCTGGGAGTGGGCTGGACGTGGACCACCTCTCTGACATCTCCGCGGCTTCGATGGAGCTCAGTTCACGGTAACAGCCTTCTCTGGCCCCTGGCTTCTCCTTGTGGCCCTGCTGGGTTTTCCATCCTCCATCTGCTCTGGCTTGAATCAACCTATAATTTCCTTCCTTTCTGTACCTCTATCAATCGCTATACAATTTAAAAACGTACAAAACCAAGATAGGCCAGAATATCATCTGCCTTAAAGCAATGTCCCTTCACCCTGCCTCTAAATACACATTTTACAGCCCATTTCTCTTCCTCCACCATCACATTCCCAACACCACTCTATTAAATTTTGTTTTTTAGGGCTGGGGAGATAGCTCAGTTGGTAGAGTGCTTGCCTTGTAAGCACAAGGCCCTGGGTTCAATCCCCAGCACTGCAAAAAAAAAAAAAAAAAAAAAATTGTTTTTTACTCAAGCTTCAGGAACTAGTGACCATCTTCATCATTTGCTGGGGGGAAAATACTTTTAATCACCCACTTTCACATCTTGATAAACTTTTTGACAGTTTTTCACATTTTACTTTTTTTTCCACTTCAAGGAAGAACATAGAAGGCTTTGATATTATCTACAAACACTGCAGAACAACATCTTACCATAAACAATTCTGAGCCATTCACACTTGATTTAATTAAATTTACTTAATTAAATTTTAAGTTCATTTTAATTTAAAGACATTAAGTTATTTTTAAACACATGCTTTAAATTTGTTTAATTAAATTCAACTCTGATTTCTACCAGCTCATGAAAAAGAAATGACTTCTGAAAATTTTTAAGTATTGGCTCAAGAAAGATATGTTTTCTCGTATATCTATTTGCCCATTGGCAAGTTGAAATTATTTTTCCAGGACAGTGCAGTAGGAATAATAAGACTTCATATTTAAGTGGCTCATTTAACCTTAGCTCACAAATCCAGGTAGTAAATACACTTAAGGACTTTAGAGTTGAATAACATAGGCTCGGGTTTGGGGTCTGAATGTATTGAAGCTCAAAACTTCAAACAAGTTACTTAGTCTAAGGCTCACTTTTGTCTTCTGTAAAATGAAGAAAATAATTGTACCAACTCTATATAAAGTTGGGCGAAGATTAAATGAGATTATATGGGTTAACTGCCTGTCATAAACACTCAATAAAATGCAACATTTTGTTGTTTTGGTGCTTTTTAGATCTAGTTCTGGTTACGATCCATAGATAGATAGATAGATGGATAGATGATAGATGATAAATAGATGATTCTGTGAGGGGAAAATAAGGAGTAAATAGTAATTTCATTTTATAAAATAGAAAACCAAAGCATTCTACAATCAAAGAACCTAAGTTGGTACTTGGAACAGGATTTCCCTGTTGCCTCACACTTAGGTCAGTGCTGTATTAGCACTGCTTCTCTATTCATGCTTTTCCATTGATAGGACCTTTTTTGTTTTTGTTTTTTTACTTTTCAGTACAGCACTTCTATGGGGTTTGAAAGAAAGAGGAAAACAACACAAGAACGCATCATATGCAACTAATGATCTCATTATTTAAAGAGTCCCTGTTACTTCTCCAGTCCTTTGACTCTGGTACAGATAGGATTACAGAGTGATGTTTCAAAGGGGAGTGTGAACTGATCATCATGTCTCTCTTTGAGTTAAGTTGAGAAATCCATTACTAAATTGCATATAAAATAGCAATTACATTGAATAAGTGTACAACTTCAGTAATCAATGGGTAATGGCACTAGAGAAATCTTTAGCACAGTGAATGACCTATTCTGCAAATACTAATAGATCTATAAGGGGCATCAAACCCTATAATCCTGACTAACTGCACATGTGCAGTGTATTTCAAGATATGATCCTAACTGTACATACTTACAACTATGCAAGGACCCCAGTTTATTGCTGAAACCTATTTTATTCATTGTTTTAATGTATATATGTGTTTATGTATGTGTGTGTGTATGTCTATACACACGTTAGAACTATAAAAACAAATGTAAGCATTTTCTATGGATTTTGCTCATTTAAAATTTGCAGTGCTTTTCAAGTATCTGGAAAATTAATGAAAATCAACACTCATCACTTCTTAGGCCTGGAGCTACCCCTAGGTTAAAGTATGTCTCGTGAAAATCAGGCAGTGACCTAATCAAATGCAGACCTAGGACTGAAAGAAGTAGGATGTTTTTGCTTTTCCTTTTGCTTCCCTGTTTTTGAGGGACACTTTTGGAAAGAACAGTTTGTTTGGCAACCAGATGTTGGCATTCTCCCAAAACAACCCAACAGAGGTGCAGGGAAGAGTGGGGGAATTTAGGAGTGTGTTGGTGAGGATGTATGGGGCTGTGCAAGATTTTGTAATCCAAATAAAATCTTTTCAGAAAAACTATTTAAAAGTTTTATAAGTGACCAATCTTTTATTAATATCCTCTCTTTAGTCTCTTTGCATTATTATAAGATGATCTGAGAGGTCTGATGAGATGGCAGGCATGAGCTTTATTATGACATATGCAGTATTTTTTTCGAAAGAACCTACTGAGGTACAATTGTCTGTTTCCTCTCACATGAATTATTCAGTGGTAAAGATATAGCTTTAAATTTTGGAGATTGCATTTAAAATTTTTGATGTTGCAAAGGAGATAACCAGATACAGTAGGGCTCACTTATTGGAAATATTTATTTTGATTTGGTAAATATTGCTTTAGAAAAATATAAAAAGCATTTTAGTCATCCAAAGAGCTGGAATTCAAAAACATCATATACACATATAAAATAAATGTACACATGTACTTTAGGTCATGTTAGATGTTTTACTTGGCTTTTCCAACATGTGCCTTTGTCAAACAGGGTAAAAAATTATTTGAAGATCTTTTCCTGGGTCTTTTTTTTTTTTTTTTTGTCTGTCTTTTTTGAGAAAATACTTGTTCAAAATATCATTCATTTCCTCCTTGCTTTTATTATTATTATTATTATTACCTCAATTTACTAAATAACATTTAATACAAATGTGTTTTCAGATCAGTACAGTACACAAATTATTGTGTTTTGAGATTATCTTTTTGGTTTTATTCATAACACCCATCCACCAACAAATTAAATTTTTAATCTTAAACTTTTTTCTCTGCATTTAGGAGCTATTCTAACATCCCAACTAAAATCATTGAAGAAAAAGTCAATTCCTAGAACACATTAGAACCCCCTAAATGCTCAATTTGCTTTTCGTTCTTTAAACTGCACACGAAACTTCAAAAATGTTAAGTGTTTTCTGTTTTGTAGGCCTTGTACCCATACACTTTTGCCATGTAAAACCCTACCCAAAACTCTGGTCATTAATTAAATGACACAGACAATCAAATCTCAATCTATGGTTATTTCCATTAAAATAAATGCATGTTCATGGAAGTAGACCACACACAGAAGAGAAAGAAACAGCAGACTCTGCTAACCCATCTTAAACTACTCTTATTACAGTATCTGGATATGTCAGAAAAGGTGTCAGTCATAGTTGGTGTAATGTATTCTGAATAATAAAATAGACCCAGTGATGTGAAATACTAATATTTTGTACTTTTTAATCAATTATTCTTAAGTATTCTCTCATTTAAAATAAACTTTCCTAATTTCTAATGCAAGATCCATTCAAAACACAAAGAGAATGAGAGGCAAATAATTCTTAGTTTTGTCTTTGAAATCTAAAATCTAATAACGGTTTTACAAATCATTGTTTAAAGACAGCTAAAGAAATGCTAGGTATCATCAAGTAAACATGCTGTTTAACTCCAGTTCCTTCCAGTGATTATCCAAAGTCCCACACTTTCACTACCCTTACCAAAGTTCAGTGAGCCAAATGAACGTCTAAACATAATTAACAAACTCTGGGTCACTACATCAGGTGTCACTGGAGAATAAACATCTAGGCACTATGTAGAGAAGATGGATATCCCAACCCAGCCTTATTTCCAAATTTTCTAATTTGTCTTTTTCTTATCTTGCTAGCAGGTGACTTTGAAAATTTTTCATGGATCTTCCTTTGTCTGACAGGGCATAATTAAGAATGCAGGTTCTTTTTACTTTCTGCACATAGATCATTTAATTGTGTGAGACCCAGCTTGTAACAGAGGCTCTGGAGGGACAGGTAGATATCACAGGTACCTTCCACAGGAGATATTTACAAGAAGTCCCCTAGATCTCTTTCACTGTGATTTTGTGTTTCTTAATTTATTTCCTTTATTTTATGTCTCCCCATTTGCAAGGAAAATTAAACAGTTTTTTTCCTCTTCTTTCTTTTCCTTCTCTTTGCAGGAGGCATTGAAATTTTCCGGCAGAAACCTTCTAAGGACATATTACAGGATTTTGTAATAGTAAACATGTGGAAAGTATTAGAAATATTTATTGTCTGTAAATACTGTAAATGCATTGGAATAAAACTGTCTCCCCCATTGCTCTATGAAACTGCACATTGGTCATTGTGAATATGTTTTCTTTTTTTTGCCAAGGCTAATCCAATTATTATTATCACATTTACCATAATTTATTTTGTCAACTGATGTATTTATTTTGTAAATGTATCTTGGTGCTGCTGAATTTCTATATTTTTTGTAACATAATGCACTTTAGATATACATATCAAGTATGTTGATAAATGACACAATAAAGTGTCTTTATTTTGTGGTTGATTTTAATGAATGCCTAAATATAATTATCCAAACTGATTTTCCTCTGTGCATGTAAAAATAGCAGTATTTTTAATTTGTAAAGAATGTCTAATAAAATATAATCTAATTATACCATGACTCAGAATGTGAATTACATCCTTTAAGATTTCTAATGGAAGGAACATGACATAGTTGGGTTTTTAAAAGTCTATTTGAATACAGTCTTAAACTTAGTATATTTATATCAGTACTTAATCCAACATTTCCATGTTATTTTTTAGTTAAAAACTGCTTAAAGGGGTTGGAGTTGTGGCTCAGTGTAGTGCACTTGCCTAGCACATGTGAGGCACTGGGTTCACTCCTCAGCGCCACATAAAAATAAATAAATAAAGGTATTGTGTCCATCTACAACAAAGAAAAAAATTTTTAAAAACTGCTTAAAATGTTCTTGTCCAATATTTCGGTTTGAATCAACAGAAATGGCTGAACAACCTAGACATGGTTTTATGAAGTATGTTCAATTTGAAGTAAAGACAAGGAGGCTTGTAAGAAACAGAGAGAACACAGAACAAAAGATTAAAAAATTCAGAGGGTTCATGAGAGCTAAGTGAAATGGAGAAACGGGGACGTTAAGGCTGGATCATTTTGATCACTGTGAAGTTTAGTCTGAGAGCTCTTGCTGTTACTGGTAACACCAATAACAAGCATAAAAGAGCTTAAGAATACTGTCTTGTATGGATTCCTACCAGAGAAAAAAGAGAGATGGATTTGGACTCAAAGAGCCCTTGGAGACGAGATTGCTTTCCTGCAACTTGGCAGTTCCTAGAATTCTGGTTGCAAACAGCATGGTGGAATGCCAGATGGAACACCTCCTCCATTGTGAATATCACCCTAGTTGTTCCTACCTCTGCCCTCAAATGAGAATACAAACCCTTTCTTTCTACAGAACTTTTGCTTTAACTCTCTACAACTTAGGACACATACACACAAGTCAGAATTTTTAAAACCTATGAATCAAGAAAGCACATAGTAGTATTTTATGGATGGTCAATATCTTATTGAATGTCTATAAGATGTTTGAGGGGGTGCTACTTCAGTCAGCTTTTTTGTTGCTGTGATCAATTTTAGGAGGAAAAGTTTATTTGGGGGTTCTCAGTTTCAGAGGTCTCAGTTCACAGATGGACTACTCCATTCCTCAGGGCCTACGATGAGGCAGAACATCATGGCAGAAGAGTGTGGTGGAGGAAAGCAGCTTAAGACATCACACCAGGAAGATGAGAGAGACTGGGGCTGGTATTGTGGCTCAGTGGTAGAGCACTTACCTAGCATGTGTGAGGCACTGGGTTTGATTTTCAGCTCTGTTTGTAAATAATAAAATAAAGGTCCATCAAAACTAAAAAAGTATTTTTTTAAAAAAGATGAGAAAGACTAAACTCAGCTCACCAAATATATACCCCAAAGGCACACCCCCAATGACCCACCTCCTCCAGTCACTCCCAATCAACCTACAGTCACACTCAACTGAGTGTGTTCACTGATTGGGTTAAGGCTCTCATTACTCAATCGTTTCACCTCTAAACCTTCTTACATTGTCTCACACATGAGCTTTTAGGAGACACTTCATATCTAAACCATAACAGGTGTGTAAGAACTAAAATGTGACTGCTTTGAAACTTTCTTTCACTCTATGGTAGATCACATGAAACAACTAAATAGTAGCAACAAAAAACTATTAAATGATCCAAAATTTCATGTATATCTTTACAAGGCAAAAAATAAATAAATAAATAAATAAAAGCAACACATAAGGAGAGATTAGTTTAGGTGTACTGTAATTAGGATTATGTTTCTGAGAGGAGGATTGTAAGATTAAATTTATTCATATTTTCACTTGAGTCCCATAGCATTCAAAACAGGACTCATTTTTAGTTAGAATTTTAAACCAGTATTAGTAGGTAAATAAAATAATTTGTGCTGAGTTTCACCTATGATTTTGATGGAGATAATTTTTACACCCAAGGAAACTCAGAAGTTTTAAGTTTGATACATTGACCCTGTATAAAAGATAGTTGAGGTGTCTTAAAAATAGATATAACCAAGGATTGGGGGGTGTAGCTCAGTGGTAGAGCATTTGCCTAGCATGCACAAGTCCCTGGGTTTGATCCCCACAAATGCAAAAACAAAAACAAAACAACAAGGTAGATATAACCACATTATGCAAAACTCCATTTGAAACTCTAAATCTTAAGACTGCATCAAATCCTTCTAAGTTGTTCACATGAAAGATGTTTTCTAGACACTAGCTTGATAAATACTTGGAAATTAAGGCAAAGAAGCATCAGATTCAATGTTAAGTGCAAGTCATTTTTATGATTTTCTTCACAAGTAGCCCATTCTAAAAAGGGGGAAGAGGGAATCGGTTTATAGTTGTTGATGCTTAACAGAGCATTATTGATATCAATATTGCTTGTAGTTAAACCCTGGTTCTCTAGCACTGATAAAGAATACAATTATAGGATAATGGAGTGAGAAATTGAAAGGAGAAAAAAAAAAACTTTGGGAAAAAAATATCATTTTCTATGAAAAAAATCCCTGAAATAAAGTTGAAAAAATGTAAACAAATTCTTAGCAAATTACAATCTAAGTGACTATAGCTTATCTCTGACTTAAATAATATTTATAAAGCAGTGACACTTTAAATAAAGAAAATTTGAGTATTCTGGAATTGAGAAAATAACAGTCTGCTACCCATTACCATCCTTAACTTTTATTCAAGACAGAAATCTGGTATTCAATTAGACACATAATATATTGTGGATGTTGTAAAGCCATCTCCATCTCCAAAAGACAAGTGGTGACACTTTTGTACAAAAACTGTATTCCTTTCTTTTGTTTTTTCTTGTTAAAGAGCTTGCTCATGACATAACTAACATATTCAGAGCTCTATTTAGTTGCTGTTTTGTTTTTTTGTTTATTTGGATTTTGGTATTGAGGACTGAACCCAGGGGTGTTTAACCACTGAGCAACATCTCAAGTCCTTTTTTTTTTTTTTTTTTTTTTTTTTTTTTTTAAGACAGCATCTTGCTAAATTGCTGAGGCTCTCTTTGAAGTTGTGATCCTCTTACCTCACCCTCTGGAGCTGCTGGGATTATAGGTGTGTAGCACCATGCCCAGCCTCAGAGTTACATTAAGAATCAAAATCGACAGCCAGCTTCTCCAGGTTCTCAGAACGGAACTGGCCCGCTAGTGAGAGCCTGTCTGAACAGAGCAGGCTCCGAGTCCCGGAGCCGCTGCAGTGCAGTGTACTCCTGCAAAGAACCAGCGGAGAGCCTCCATCTGCAATCAGCCTCAGGGATAAGGGCAGGGCAGCCGGAGACCTCTTCAGGCGGCTCTGCCCACTCCAGCTTGGGGCTCTCTTCACGGGGCGATCCAAGATGGCGGCCTAGAGGGAGACTGCACCCCCGGTCGCTCCACAACCCAGGAGTTAAGAAGGGGAGGCATTGAGAGACTCGGACTGAAGTGGAGCCACGGGTGAGTCTGCCCACTGGGTAAAGCTCAGCCCGGGTGGCAGGCCCAGATAGAGGTGGCTTAGCAGAGCCGGGCAGGGCAGCTTGAGTCTTCCCAAGGTAGTCTTCCACACTCCGGCAGTGGGCTCTTCCCACACGGCCAGCTGCACGGTGCAGGCCCACAGTGAGAGCATTTCCGCACAGAGCCAGTTCCAAATCGTGGAACCAGTAGGGGGCTAGGGGCAGTATTCTTCGAATGAGCTGCTTTATCAGATTCCTCCAAGACAGCAGGCTACTGAAGGCTGGGAGGTGATACACTGGAAATCTACTGGGACACTATAAGCCAATAGTGGAAAACTGCAATATCTCAGGGTCCCACTGACAACTGACCATTATGAGAAAACAAGGGAAGAAAATGTCCCAAACAAACCTAGATACTACATCAATAAAACCCAATGACAGCACAGCAGAAGAAATGTCAGAAAGGGAGTTCAGAATGTACGTAATTAAAACGATCAGGGAAGCTAATGAGGAGATGAAAGAGCAAATGCAGGCATTGAAGGAGGAGATGAAAGAGCAAATGCAGGCATTAAATGATCGCACCAATCAACAGTTAAAAGACCAAATACGGGAAGCAAGAGATCATTTCAATAAAGAGTTAGAGATACTGAAAAAAAACCAAACTGAAATCCTTGAAATGAAGGAAACAATAAACCAAGTTAAAAACTCCATAGAAAGCATAACCAATAGGATAGAACACCTGGAAGACAGAACCTCAGACATTGAAGACAAAATATTTAACCTTGAAAACAAAGTGGAACAAACAGAGAAGATGGTAAGAAATCATGAACAGAATCTCCAAGAACTATGAGATATCATGAAAAGGCCAAATTTGAGAATTATTGGGATTGAGGAAGGCTTAGAGAAACAAACCAAAGGAATGAACAATCTATTCAATGAAATAATAACAGAAAATTTCCCAAATCTGAAGAATGAAATGGAAAACCAAGTACAAGAGGCTTATAGAACTCCAAACATACAAAATTACAACAGACCCACACCAAGGCACATTATTATGAAATACCTAACATACAAAATAAAGACAGAATTTTAAAGGCCGCGAGAGAAAAGAATCAAATTACATTCAGAGGGAAACCAATAAGAATATCAGCAGATTTTTCAATCCAGACCCTAAAAGCTAGAAGGGCCTGGAACAACATATACCAAGCCCTGAAAGAAAATGGATGCCAACCAAGAATCTTATACCCAGCAAAACTTACCTTCAAATTTGACGATGAAATAAGATCCTTCCATGATAAACAAAAGCTAAAGGAATTTACAAAAAGAAAGCCAGCATTACAGAACATTCTCAGCAAAATATTCCATGAGGAAGAGATGAAAAACAACGATGCAAATCAGCAACAGGAGGCGCTAGCCTAAAGGAATAGCCAAATAAAGGAGAAACCAAATCATGTCAAAAACAAATATGAGTCAATTGACTGGGAATACAAATCATATCACAATAATAACCCTGAATGTTAATGGCCTGAATTCATCAATCAAAAGACACAGACTGGCAGATTGGATTAAAAAGAAAAATCCAACAATATGCTGCCTGCAAGAGACTCATCTCATAGAAAGAGACACCCATAGACTAAAGGTGAAAGGATGGGGACAAACATACCATGCACACGGACATAGCAAAAAAGCTGGAGTATCCATCCTCATCTCAGATAATGTGGACTTCAAACCAAAACTAGTCAGAAGGGATAAAGAAGGACATTACATGCTGCTTAAGGGAAGCATAAATCAGCAAGACATAACAATCATAAATATCTATGCCCCGAACATAGGCTCATCCACGTACGTCAAACAAATCCTTCTCAATTCCAGAAATCAAATAGACCACAACACAATAATACTAGGCGATTTTAACACACCTCTCTCACCACTGGATAGATCGTCCAAACAAAAATTGAATAAAGAAACTATAGATCTCAACAACACAATCAGCAATTTAGACTTAACGGACATATATAGAATATACCATCCAACAAAGAATGAATACACTTTCTTCTCAGCAGCACATGGATCCTTCTCTAAAATAGACCATATTTTATGCCACAAAGCTACTGTTAGTAAATACAAGAAGATAGAGATACTACCTTGTACTCTATCAGATCATAATGGATTGAAATTAGAAATAAATGACAGAATAAAAAACAGAAACTTCTCCAATACCTGGAGACTAAATAATACACTATTATATGATGAATGGATAACAGAAGACATCAGGAGGGAAATAAAAAAATTCTTAGAAGTAAACGAGAACAAAGACACATCATATCAAAATCTCTGGGACACTATGAAAGCAGTACTTAGAGGAAGATTTATTTCATGGGGTGCATTCAAAAAAAGAAGTAGAAATCAACAAATAAACGAGTTAACACTACAGCTCAAAGCACTAGAAAAAGAAGAGCAGACCAATACCAAAAGTAGTAGAAGACAGGAAATAGTTAAAATCAGAGCCGAAATCAACGAAATCGAAACAAAAGAAACAATCGGAAAAATTAATAAAATAAATAGTTGGTTCTTTGAAAAAATAAATAAAATTGATAAACCCTTAGCCACACTAACAAAGAGAAAGAGGGAGAAAACTCAAATTACTAAAATTCGGAATGAACAAGGAAACATCACAACAGACACGAGTGAAATACAAAACATAATTAGAAGCTATTTCGAAAATCTATACTCCAACAAAACAGAAAACCTTGAAGACATCAACAAATTTCTAGAGACATATGAACTACCTAAACTGAACGAGGAGGACATACACAACTTAAATAAACCAATTTCAAGCAATGAAATAGAAGAGGTCATCAAAAGCCTACCAACAAAGAAAAGTCCAGGACCAGATGGGTTCTCAGCCGAGTTCTACAAAACCTTTAAAGAAGAGCTCATTCCAATACTCCTCAAACTATTCCATGAAATAGAAGAGGAGGGAACCCTACCAAACTCGTTCTATGAAGCCAATATCACCCTGATACCTAAACCAGACAGAGACACATCAAGGAAAGAAAATTTCAGATCAATATCCTTAATGAACATCGATGCAAAAATTCTCAACAAAATTTTAGCAAATCGCATACAAATATATATTAAAAAGATAGTGCACCACGATCAAGTGGGTTTTATCCCAGGGATGCAAGGTTGGTTCAACATTCGGAAATCAATAAATGTCATTCACCATATCAACAGACTTAAAGTTAAGAATCACATGATTATTTCAATAGATGCAGAAAAAGCATTTGATAAAATACAGCATCCCTTCATGCTCAAAACACTAGAAAAAATTGGGGTAATGGGAACATTCCTAAACATTATAAAGGCCATCTACGCTAAGCCCATGGCTAATATCATTCTAAATGGTGAAAAACTGAAAGCGTTCCCCCTAAAAACTGGAACAAGGCAGGGATGCCCTCTTTCACCGCTTCTATTCAACATCGTCCTTGAGACTCTAGCCAGAGCAATCAGACAAACCAAAGAAATTAAAGGGATACGAATAGGAAAAGAAGAACTCAAACTATCCCTGTTCGCTGATGACATGATTATATATTTAGAGGAACCTGGAAATTCCACCAGAAAACTTTTAGAACTCATAAGTGAATTCAGTCAAGTAGCAGGTTACAAGATCAATGCTCATAAATCCAATGCATTTTTATACATAAGTGATGAATCTTCAGAAAGAGAAGTTAGGAAAACTACCCCATTCACAATAGCATCGAAAAAAATAAAATACTTGGGAATCAATCTCACAAAAGAGGTGAAAGACCTCTACAATGAGAACTACAGAACACTAAAGAAAGAAATTCAAGAAAACCCTAGAAGATGGAAAGATCTCCCATGTTCCTGGATAGGCAGAATTAATATCGTCAAAATGGCTATACTACCTAAAGTTCTATACAGATTCAATGCAATTCCAATTAAAATCCCAATGATGTACCTCGCAGAAATAGAGCAAGCAATTATGAAATTCATCTGGAAGAATAAAAAACCTAGAATAACTAAAGCAATCCTCAGTAGCAAGAGCGAAGCAGGGGGTATTGCAATACCAGATCTTCAACTCTACTACAAAGCAATAGTAACAAAAACGGCATGGTATTGGTACCAAAATAGACAGGTAGATCAATGGTACAGAATAGAGGACATGGACACAAACCCAAATAAATACAATTTTCTCATACTAGACAAAGGTTCCAACAATATGCAATGGAGAAAAGATAGCCTCTTCAACAAATGGTGCTGGGAAAACTGGAAAACTATATGCAATAGAATGAAACTAAACCCCTATCTCTCACCCTACACAAAACTCAACTCAAAATGGATCAAGGACCTCGGAATCAGACCAGAGACCCTGCATCTTATAGAAGAAAAAGTAGGTCCAAATCTTCAACTTGTTGGCTCAGGATCAGATTTCCTTAACAGGACTCCCATAGCACAAGAAATAAAAGCAAGAATAAACAACTGGGATAGATTCAAACTAAAAAGCTTTCTCTCAGCAAAGGAAACTATCAGAAATGTGAAGAGAGAGCCTACAGAGTGGGAGAATATCTTTGCCAACCATACCTCAGATAGAGCGCTAATTTCCAGAATCTATAAAGAACTCAAAAAACTCTACACGAAGAATACAAATAATCCAATCAACAAATGGGCTAAGGAAATGAACAGACACTTCACAGAAGAAGATGTACAAGTAATCACCAGATATATGAAAAAATGTTCAACATCCCTAGTAATAAGGGAAATGCAAATCAAAACTACCCTAAGATTTCATCTCACCCCAATTAGAATGGCGATTATCAAGAATACAAGCAACAATAGGTGTTGGCGAGGATGTGGTGAAAAAGGAACACTCATACATTGCTGGTGGGATTGCAAATTAGTGCAACCACTCTGGAAAGCAGTGTGGAGATTCCTCAGAAAGCTTGGAATGGAAACACCATTTGACCCAGCTATCCCACTCCTTGGCCTATACCCAAAGGACTTAAAATCAGCATACTACAGAGATACAGCCACATCAATGTTCATTGCTGCTCAATTCACCATAGCCAGATTGTGGAACCAACCTAGATGCCCTTCAGTTGATGAATGGATAAAGAAACTGTGGCATATTTATACAATGGAATATTACTCCGCAATGAAGAATGATAAAATTATGGCATTTGTAGGCAAATGGTCGAAATTGGAGAATATCATGCTAAGTGAGATAAGCCAATCTCAAAAAACTAAAGGACGAATGATCTCGCTGATAAGCGGATGAGGACATATAATGGGGGGTGGGACGGGCTAGCATTAGGTTTAGGGTTAGGTTTAGAGTTAGGCTAAGGATAGCAGTAAGAATGAAGGAAAGAAGGACTGTGTAGAGGGAAAAGAGGGGTGGGAGGGGTGGGAGGGGTGGGAGGGGTGGGGGGGAGGGGAAAAATATAATAAACATCATTACCCTATGTAAACGTAAAAAAAATAAATAAATAAAAAAAAAATAACAAAAAAAAAAAAGCACAGGTAAATAGTGGGTAGGTAAGCAAAGCATAATTATTCAAATTTTTAATGAAAATTGGTTCTTATGCTAGTGTTAAGCGGTGGGCTTGGGGCAGAGGCAGATGTAGATGGAAGTTTCCAGGAAAACATTCCTGTTTAGGAAGGTTCATTGGAGATTCATGTGATTGCATAGTATTTTCCTCCATTGTTTCTCTTTAGTTCTGTTTCAAGCATTTAGAGTGAAAATTGCAAGGACAGAGTTTGCTGCCACAGATCCCTTAGACCTGCACAGAAAGAGCTGATTCTGAGAGAGATATAGTCACTAGGGTTCTAAATTTACACTTCTCTACAAAGTGCCCACATGGAAAAGTCTCTGTGAAGCTCTGTAAAGACAACCTTATAAAGGTTATCCTAGCTGTAGCATTTTTCATTTCTTAAGCATAGAGTAGTAGGGAAGCTTAGGTAAGCTATGTCTAAAAGCTTTGCTGGAAGTTATGTACTTATTTCTAGACATTGATTTTCTAAGTTCCACACCCAGATTAGAGGTTGTATATATTTTTATCATGGAAAACTTTCACAGATATTAACAAAGGAGAGGAAACAAAGAATTTAAGTTACCCATGTAAAATTATAATTATATTAATAATGTTTCATGGTCTGCCTTTTTCACTCAACAACATATTTTATGTATTAAATATTTTACATATATCCTCATTAAAAAAAAAAGAATCAAAATCAATGCTATTATTGGTACTGAAAATATTTAATGTCAATATTGGTATCTTCCTTCTTATTATAAAAATTAGTCTGCATTGCAGGCAGTGTCAATCTAAGAAATATGGAGAAATTGAAGGGTTTCTTGGGAGAAAGCATAAGCATACACTTTGATGGTTGAGAATTCAGTTCTAATTTTTCATTACCTATTCTGAGTGCTAGTTGGGCAAGGCAGCTATTTAACTTTCTATATTTATGGCACAACAACAAAAGAAGAGAATGTTTCTAAAATTCAGAATGTTCTCTTTTATATGCTATATAATGAACCCAACAGGAAGAATTAAGTCAAGTTTTACTTCAATTTGATCTCATAGTCAATTCATTAAACACTGAAATATGGTTTAATAAATGCCCATTCATACTTACAGCACTCAAGTTATGGCCTCATGTAAAAATATTTAACACACCATCACAGAATATTAACTGTTGGATAATCTAGAGTTTAATTCTAAATTATCTTACAGTTTCCTGCTATTTTTCCCTTGGGCCACAAAGTTCATGGAAAAACAGAACCAGTAGTGGACAGAAACAATGTCCACAGGGTGTTCGTCTTCTGTACACAGTGTGGACTTCTATTGAGAGGGCTAAGTAGAAAGTGTTTCTAGCTGCTATCACTCCTTCTTCAAAGAAAGGGAAAAGACATTCCACGCACTTGCCACTTCCCTTCATTTAATAACTCAGAAGGTATAAAGCACAAGATTTTTATGAAAGATCCTATGATATAGTTAGTGCAATGTTGCCATATGGTGACTCCTCAAGACTCAACTGAACCTTCAGAGGCAGAATGAAAACACCAACTGTGATTCCCACAGCTATGGGATTATTTCAGGGAATTACAGAATTCTGGGGTTAATGCCTTAAAAGAAGTATATTCCTTCCAAGCCACCAGTGTTGCTTCCCTAATCATGTTGAAGACTTCTTAAGGGCAGGAACCCTTACCCAGTATATACCATCCAACAGTAGAGAACAGCATTAGTGCATAGCAGGTGCTCAATTGATTCTTATTGAACAGAGTTTTCAAGTTCTTTCAGTTTCTGGATCAACGGACTGAAAAGCAGAGCTAAAGGAAACCTCTGCTGGAGGTCAGAGATGAGTCAGAGTTTGGGGTATTTTCAGACTCCCCTGTCATAGCCTTCTCTTATTCCAAAAACAGGAAGCTCTGAGAGCAACCGCTCCAAGCTATCAGCACTTCACCAGAGTGCCCTTTGTTTTTCAGCCTCTAGCTTAACAGGAACTTTTCCAGCCCTATAAGTATAAGAAGCAAGGGTTTGTGTTGAGTATACATCAACCTCCCAGAGGAAGGGAGGAGAATTTAAAATATCAGGTTTTCTTCCTATGAATGCACAGCACAGAAGTTACCCACAGGGCCCAGTTGTGCAAAAGAGGCACACTGCTATTTTGACAGAAGATTAATGTACACAGTTCCCAACCAGAGCTACCCAAGATCAGGATGAGAACATTCACATCTCTGTGTAAGTTTCTAACAAGCTCATGTTTACAAGCGCAATGCATAAGGGATATGCTTTCAGATTGAATTTTAATTAAACTTCGAAACATCTCCCAAAGAGTTTCCTTACATTTTCCTTCAAAATGGAAGACATTTACAAACTGGAATAAATACAAAATGTGTCACCCCTGAAAAATGGATTATTTTAAGGGTGACTCCTATTCCCTGCCAAATATACATTGCTTTGAGGTCTGAAAAGCAAAAGGTCTATCCATCTTCCATTTGAGTAAGGTAATTAATGGTCACAGTTCATTGGGTTGTCATTGAAAGACTGCTGGGAAGTAGCTCTGTTGAGTTCTGTGTTCTACAAAATAAATGCAAAACAATAACAAACCATGCCACATTGGATTTAGTAATTCTATGTTCATATTACTCTTTTTTTTCATTCATCATGAGTTTTAGTAGAACCCCTGAGTCAATGTAGAATACAAAACAATATGTTGAAGGGTTGTGTCATCGCTATCTATAAGTGAAAGAAAGGAAAAGGAGGTAGGTTTTCTGGATTTCTTTCTTGTTTTTTTTGTTGGTGGTGGTGGGTTGTTTTTTGTTTTTTGTGTTTTGTTTGTTTGTTTTGTTTTGTTTTTTGTGGTACTGGGATTGAATCCAGTGCCTGGCACATGCTAGACAAGTATGCTACCACTGAGTTACATCTTCAACCCTTTTTCAAAAACTTTGAGATAGAATCTTGCCTTGCTGGCCTTGAACTTGTAATCCTCCTGCTTCAGCCTCCTGAGTAGCCACTGTGCCTAACAGTCAGATTTCCTAGGAAGAATTTTTTCTTCTAAGATGATACAGACCTGGTGTGATGGCACACACCTATAATCCTATTTACTCCAGCACCGAAGCAGGAGCATTACAAATTCAAGGTCAGCCTGGACAACTTAGCAAGACCCTTTCTCAAAATTAAAAAAATGAAAGGGCCAGGGATGTAACTCAGTGATGGCGCATCCCTGGGTTCAATTCCCAGTGCCATATAAGAGATTCTTGTCACTTTCCTCCAAACAGAAAACTGTTATTTTATAACATCATTATGCCAGAAAGAACAATTAGCAAGTCAACAAATCATGAAGTAAATATTTACTGCTTCCTATGAGCCTATTATGCACATGTTATACTAACTTAATTTATATTCTATCTTGTTTAATCCTTTCAAGCATCCCACGGTGGTAGAAATATTCTTCATCTCTGTTTTGCTGATGGTACCTGTTTGCCAGAGACAGATTAGACAACTTGCTCCAGATCATACAGTCTGTAAGTAGCAGAAATGGGGTTCAAAGCAAGCTCCACCTGACCCCAGGGCAATACTGTGGCCATAGCTTATGAACATTACCATAAAGCTTGGTTCGGGACAAACATTTTCTGAACAAAACTATTTCTGTGTTACTTTCAGCAAGTTCAAGGAAATCACAGGTCTGAGAATCCTGATTTATCTCACTTCTCTGCTTCCCTGTGAGGTATGGTTTTGCCACTTCATCCTTCATGGCATCTTCTAAGGCTGGCTATAGCCTCGAACTCCACAAAATGTGCGTGCGCTCTCTCTCTCTCTCTCTCTTTCTCTCTCTCTGTCTCACACGCACACAGAGCCAAGAAGCCCAGGTGTTTGCAGAGTCCCATGAATGAGCAGCTGTTGCCTTGAAGGAGGTGGCAGAGGCGGGCAGGGGAGTGCCGGCTGGCAGGCAGTGTATAAACGTATACAGAGAGCCACTTTCTGTAAGAAGGCTAAAACATATTTAAAATGGGACCACCTCAGAGATGAAATCCTTCCCCTCCTGTTACCTCTCAACCTGCTCCAAAACTCCAATATTCAGTTTTTCCAAGTCATACTCTCCCTGCCCCCTCCCCTGGGGTATGCTGATTTTCTATGCAAACACTTGGCACATTGCAGGGCAGTTTTACTCCCTCATTTAGCAGTCAGAAATGATTTTAGCAGTTCATTCTTTTCCCAGCTAACTGATATGCATGTCCCCTACCCATGCTCCGGGATGCACTGCCCACACAGGGACAAATAATGGATGGGTATGCCAGCATCTTTTCACTTCAATGGGTTTTCATCTCTGGCTTGACTTTGCATGACTTAGTTATTTTCTTTCTTTTTTCTGTAATTTTTATTGATGCATTACAGTTGTGCACAATGGTGGGATTTGTTGTTTCATATTAGTTATTTTGAAATTACTTGGAAAAAAAGGGAAGAAAATGTATCCATTGAGATCAACTTGAGTTAAGGGGAAAGAATGCCTTTTGCCAGGGAGGGTGCTGTGGAGAGAACTGCCAGGCCTGACTTGGGCTTCGCTTCTATGGGTTTGCAAATCAACCCTGGAGTGGAAGGTGAAGACAACACACCAGCCTGCAGGTACAGGCTGGACTTGGGTTTGTTGTTTTGTGGCACAGAGTCTATATGCACTCTCTACCACTGAGCTACAACTCCAGCCCCTTTGACTTGGTTTTGAAAGTACCATGTGATAAGGCTGCTTGAAGTCTCCCCAGATCACCCTCTTTGAGTCTGAAACTCTCTACCTCTAAAATCCATTCTACATTCTTCCATTTTAATAGCTTTCAATCTAATTGTAAAGTCTTGCCCTGCTCAAAACTGTTTCCATTTCACACTATGTGAATCTCTAAAATGACTGACAGCTAATGTATATTTTATTGCTTAAAGAAAAACACAAGTCTTAGGATAATAGTTCAATAAACTTACTGACTCACTGAGTAAGGGGTCAGAAGACTGTGTCCCTAAAATTGACTAGTTCTCATTACAGAATTCTTGTCTCACATCTTCTGAGAATCACAGTCACCTACCCAAGCAATGATGGCTGCCCTGAGAGGCTACAGGCAGATTAAATTCCCTCTGCTCTTGTAGATAGCTACTGTTGTCTGACTCTGCTGACATTGTCCTAGAATCACAAACCAGAGGCAGTCAGGGTGAAAAGTAAATGTCAAAACAGATTTTGTGAAACTACAGGCAGTCTTGCTTTTCACAGGTTGTTGGACCTTCAGTTCACATAATACTTGGTCTTTCTAGATGGTGTGCTGAATCTACAGTTGCTTATTTCATCTTATTCCTGATACATTTTTAGCCATAATTTCCTATTGAGTTGATGTTTTCCTTTGAGAGTTGGCCATGCATCAGTCTACTGTCTCCTAAATACATATCTCATTGTTTGGGAATGATCACATCCCTTGAAAATACGTAACCCATAAGAATTGGAAATTGCATTTGTTTGCACTTAACAGACTATATATACTTTAGTAAAGATCCCCATTTCTATCATTGTTTACTATTCATTGCTTTTACTGTGGATACAGTGTAGTTCAGTGAAATTTTAAAGGCAACAATAATAACCTCTCCTTTGTGTTAGCATGACTGTAATCAACTGCCACAGAAATAGTGTCAATATAAAAGCAAAATGAACCTTGGGCAATTCATAATATAAATCTAAGCATTCAAATTCTAATGTTTCATCTACAGGCAATAAATAGCTTAGCAATAAAATTATGCAGTTTTCTGCAGCTAAGAACTAAGAGCTCCAGAAACAGTTCGGGTTTATATGAGCACCCTAAAGGTGGGAATGCTTTTCTATTTTTCCAGAGGTAGTCCACACAGCAGGTGCCCTGGACAATAGTCACCTCATACACTTAATAAACACCTCTCCTGTGTTAGACCCAGAGGACATATACAGGACAACTGAGGCAGAGACCTTAGTAGATTACCCATTGCCCCCCAATTTGGGTAAGTTTTCTGCTGGTACCACCTGGATTAGAAGGAAAATATTTCTCCTTCAAATACTACATCCCTTGTTTAATGAACACATGATATTTGTCTGCCTACTATAGGCAAAATATTTGTGCTTCCAGTTGAAAACTATACATCTAGGCTCTAGAGGAAACCCCTGTGGATCATAGGATTCTAACACTTTTGGTGCTATTTTACAAATCTATGATTTGTAAGTAGCTGATAGCAATGCAAAATAATTCTTGCCTATATTGTTTCCTGTTTGGTAAAGGTTTGATTGACTTCTCCCACTGTGGAAAAAATTGTTTTGTCCCATTGGCTATCCATTTCAATATCACAATCAGATTTTTCTAAGGGGAAAAGGTTATAATATTGGGTTTCCTCATTGATCATTGAATAAGATAAATCTTTAACCTGTTCACTTATAAATCTGTATCAGAATCATGATGTTACATTTAATCAATACTTACCCATGAGGGATCTACCCTTTGTCTATTCCACGTTTTTCAAGGGCAGGAGTGTTAACAGTATCTTCTAGTCCACTGCGTGGGAAATGACCAAAACTGATCAGAAAAGTCCTTTATCCCTAACCACCGTGATTGGCTGAAAAGTGGCACATGACAGAAGGGCCACTCCTTCTCCCAGGATTTCTCTGCTGAGCACAATGGGAATGATGTTCTTGCTTACTTTCTCTGTTTCCTCCAAAATCTTAGATTCTAAGAAAAATGACCATATTTTTCATGTTAATCTTCTCCCTGGCTGCATGAAAGCAGTTATGGTACGAGGGAAAACAGTCAAATTATAAAGAAAAACAGAGACAGATGAAAAAAGATAACCCTGACACCTTTGCTTATGCCCTAAATCCACCCTATTTTATTCAGTTCTAGCAAATGTAATAAACTGTCCCAGACTGAGTGGTTTAAATAATAAACATTTATTTCTCATAGTCTGGACCCTGGGAAGTACAAGATTAGGCACTGCCGGGTCCTGGAGAGGGCCCTGGTCCAGGCTGCAGAGCACACATCAGCTTGTGTTTTCACACAATGGCAGGAGTACCTGCTAGCTCTGTGACCTCTTCTTGGAAGGGCACCAGGCTCACCCATAAGGGCTTCACCCTCATGACCTAATTATTTCCCAAAGGCCTCACCTCCAAATACCATCACATTGGGATTAGGATTTCAACAAATGAATTTTGGGAGACAAGATATTTAATCCATTTCACACCCATTCCTAAGGAGGAAGAGGAAACTAGTTTGGTTAGGTTGTTATTTGGATCTAAAAGGGCTCCAAATAACAAGAATGGCTTCTGACTTCCAACTTTCCATTCTTTCCAGCAGCACTCTATTCCAGAGAATGTCCTTCAGCAGCTGGGCTGCAGTAACAGATCATCCTAAGGCCACAGAGATGAGCAGGACCAAGAGGACTGTGAAGACAGGACTAAAGCATTGGAGTCTCTTCTGGGGTCACTTGTCATTGCATAGTTTTTGAGGCTTCCTCTGGGACCTGATTCTTGGGATCTCAGTACTTTCTTATCATTCTAGACTACTACATCCTCAAGTACAGTACACCCTTTTCTCCATCCCAACAACACAGTTAGGAACCCCACTTTCATGCCCCCATCCCACACTGCAGAATGGAATCAAGATCAAGAAATACAAGTTAACAACAGATGCCTCTTCAAATCA
Organism: Sciurus carolinensis; assembly: GCF_902686445.1. Classification (NCBI taxonomy): domain Eukaryota; kingdom Metazoa; phylum Chordata; class Mammalia; order Rodentia; family Sciuridae; genus Sciurus; species Sciurus carolinensis. The sequence goes on along the minus strand of NC_062216.1, from coordinate 93,968,386 downwards.
GGAATCTTTAAATATTTATATAGAGGAGAAGCCATATGCTATGTGGGAGAGGAGTAGAAAGGGAAAATTCTCAAGGCAGACAGGATTAGCTTCTTTTCTGGTCAGTTCCCCTCTTTTTTTTTTTTTTTTTTTTTTTTTTTTGCGGGGGGTGGGGTGCCAGGGATTGAACTCAGGGGCACTCAACCACTGAGTCCCATCCCTAGCCCTATTTTGTATTTTATTTAGAGACAGGGTCTCCCTGAGTTGCTTAGCACCTCGCCATTGCTGAGTCTGGCTTTGAACTCACGATCCTCCTGTCTGGAAACAGATTTGCATTCTCAATTCTGCTAAAGAAATGTCCTGAAGATAATCAGCCTCAGCCTCTTCAGAAAGCAACTTAGTGATTCATTGTATCATTCAGGCATGATATGGAGATCTTACCTAGCCTGCTCCAAGACAGCTCACACGCACAGCTCCCCCAAGATCTTGCATGTTCAGTCCACCCCTTCCGGGGTAGTTTTGGCTCTCTGTATTTTCCCCACAGACATTCTTTGTACACTATATATTAATTGCCTGTTTACTTCTCTATGTCCGAATAGAAAGATGCTTTATGAGCTCACTTTATCTCTTATTCCACTAACAGCCCGTACCCTGGCCAGTATTTGTGCTAAGATTGTTGAGCAGGTATGTATGTGTTTTCTCTAGATTTTAAGCTCCCTAAAGGCAAAGACCGTATCTGCCCCATATCTTTCACTGCAGTTTCATCAGAGCAGTACCTGATATTGTATTTATGTCATTGTACTTATGTATATACCATGTGTTCAGGTATATACATTATAATTATTATTATTCATGACTTTCTCAAACCTCCCTCCTGATTATGGGTACTTATTATCAATTCTGTAAGCTGAATTGCCTACCCCCCTCAATATAGTCATTTGTTCAGTCACCATTCAACAAACACAATTTACTCATTTTCAAAGAGATTGTATCATGTTTACTGGTGCATACATTATGCTTGTAGGGCGACAGTTTCCAAAGTCATTCTTTTTCTCTTTTTGTTTCCCTGGCTCATCATCTTGACCATATCCTCTAATGACCTACGTTGATTTCCTATTACACTTTGAGCCAAACACAAATTTCCGTGTATTTCTTTCGGAGGCCTCTCCCAGCCTGACCCGCCCTCTCTGACTGTTTTCATCTCCTACTCTAACCTAGCCTTCACCCTCCAGGCCAACTGAATTTATTGTCATGTGGTTCCTTCCACTGGTTCTTCCTCTCCTGGCTGCGAGCCTATGCTCAATTTTTTCCATATCTATGGAACAATAACCAAACCACAACTTTCTCCTCTTTAAATCACAGCTCAAGGACCAGCTGCTCCCAGCAGTTTTTTCCCACCCATCTTCCAATCCATCAGCTCATCACTGAACCAGACTTCCACCACAACATAACCTTGAAATGACTGAATTTATAAGTATGGGATGGCCATAGTCCAATTTCTGGCTTACGTCAATAATAAAGGCCTAATCTCAGTATTAATCAATGTTAAATTTGGAAAGAACCAAAAGAAATGTTCAATAGTCATTAAATCAGCATTATTGAGCTTAGTATTTTAGGGTAAAGACAATTAGATGTCGTTTGTTTTAGTTTAATGAATTTATTCCTGCCCATTCCTCAAGGAATTTGAGGGAGATTACAATAACACATAGAACACAATGACAACTAAAAATAAATAAATGTTAAGATCAGGAAAAGAATGGATGGGATAATATGGCAAGATTACAAAGAAAATTAGAATGTAAATAATCAGGCCTAGAACCTCCATGATTATTAAAGTTGAAATGCCCATTTGGCTCAGATCATCTTGGCACTAAGATTATTAATCCCTATTTTCTGAACTCAAAGTTTGAAGTTAATCCAGTCTTTTTGAATGATGCAAAAATTACCAGGTTACTGGTACTCTTTGGAGTTAATGCAGTAGTATAACAGATTACTGCTTCCAAAAATATTTCCCTGAAACAAAGCCCCCAAAGACATGACACAAAAAAAGGGGTTCCTGAGTTCAGTTTGGGAGACTTTGAATAATCCTGCAGAAAATAACTCTATTTTACTTTTTTGAACTCAGTACTTCCCAAACTAAATTGAACCAAGTCCCCTATGCCATTCTCTACATAACACCTGTTAACACCCCACAGTAGTGGCTTCCAAGTGGCTCATGTGGAAAAAGCCGTCATGGGACAATAATAAAGAAATCAGAAACGAAACACTTGAAGATGTTTCCATTGTATTTGTATCTCTGGTTCTTAAGCTGGATGGTGGGTATACAGATATTCATCACGTGCTTCACTATACTTTTTGACGTGCTTGACATGTTTCTTAATTCCAAAAACAAAAAGACAACAACATAGATACCACCCCTCTAGAAATTTAGGTAGCTTGCTCAAAGCACTGAGCAGATGTAAGTTATGTAATGATTTCCACTGCATACCTTGATTATTCTTCAGCTCATAATAAGTTTAGCAGAAATTATAACAGCAGCAGATACTTATTGAGTTCTTAACTATGGGCCAAGTAGTCTTCCCGGGGATATTTGTCTATCAACTAATTCAGTTCTTAAAACACTCCTGTGCATTAGTACTATTATTATTCTCATTTTACACATGAGAAAACTGAAGCATAAGGAGATTCAGTAACTTGCAAGTCAAGGCAGCCTGACTCCTTAACCTGTACTTTACCATAGCCTTATATTGCCTAAACCCTATTTTACACAGGGTGGTCAAGAAAGACCTCCCAATGATTCAGAGACATTTAAGCAAAGACCTGGAGGAAGGAAGGAAGGAGAGAGGCACATTTGCAGCTGGAGGAATAGCATTCCAGGTGGAAAGACTGTCAATCTGATGTCCATAAGGCACACATGTGCTTGGCAGAGTTCAAGGGCTCTCTAACATATTACAGTTCTGCATAATTCAAGTCAATCTCTTTCTCTCTTTCTCCACCCCCCTCCACTTTATATTCATTTATCCATTATTTTTAGTACCCTCAACTTGCCTTTTGATCTCTCACCTCTAGAACTCCTCCTCTCTGAACTATTCCTTCTCCCCCTCTCCCCATGGCCCTTCCTTCGCCAGGCTAACTTTTTGGGGTCTTGACTAGATCACATCTTCCATTGCATCTTCTTAGACTTGACCACAATTGGGATGTTTCCCACAGATTCCATAACTCTGTATTTTTCCTCCAATAACTAATATTTATTAAGGACCCTCCACACCATAGATTATGCTGAGAATCTGGCTGGCATGACCAAACCAATCCTATGACAATCCAAAGAAGATAGGTTTTGTTAGTATCCCCATTTTATAGTTGAGTACCCAAAGTCTTACAAGGTCAAGCAACTCACCCAAGGCTACATGGTAAGAACCTGGGTCCAGATATGACAAAACTCTTGTTCTAAGAATTCTGGGGGCTGGGGAGATAGCTCAGTTGATAGAGTGCTTTCCTTGAAAGCACAAGGCCCTGGGTTCAATCCCCAGCACCACCCCCCCCCCAAAAAAAAAGAATTGTTCTATTGCCTAAGTGTCACTTACCACATTGTTCTACAATAGCTTGTTCATACAACTGTCACCCACTAAGCTCTCTGAGGCCAGGGCTATGTCATGTTCCCTGGTATCTGGAATGGTTTCTACTTCATAATAAACTGAAAAAAAAATGTGTTGATAATATATGGATCATAGCAGCTCTCCATGAACAGCGCGTCCTTGATCTCAGGAACGCCAAATCTGAGTCAGAACACTTGAATCTGAGGCTTGGGTCTGATGTCTAGCAGCTGTGTCTCCATAACTTGGACCCTCTTTCTTCAGCTAGACACACCATATATATTTTGAATACGGCATTTCTGCTCAATCCATCTCCCCTGCTTGGATACCTTAACACCTCTGCCCTGTTTCTCAGGGTCCAGCCGAGATTCCACCTTCTCCATCCATCAAGCTCTTTCTGACCAGCCTGACCCTAGGTGCTGTATTGAGTGAAAGTCTCTCTAACAATCAAGACCTTCACCAATGTATGCCTTCATGAACATTCCATAGACAACTTCCTCACTTTCTACTCCTGACTCTGAGCTGTTTTCTGCATCCCTCTGATTTTTGTACTTAATTTGTGCTATATGCATTCTTGCTTCTATTTGTCCTGTTTCCTCTGTTAAATAGCAGGATGATGGACCACGATTAAGGCCTTAAAAAACCTTATGTGATATTTAGAAGACTTGCTTATCAAAATGACATTTAATTTTAACCAAAAATGCTAATTCAAGAGGTATTAAAACTTTACTTAGCAGGCATTGATGTACGAGCAGTAGTTTTAAATATTATGCAGAAAGAATGAACTTTAAATATGTAATATTGCATCATTCTTATGCAACTTACTTTTAATTAAAATGTTACAATATAACAGGTCATGCTCTGGGTCAAGCTCATTTTCTTGTTTCTCTCCTGAATACTCTGTACAGGATCAATATCTAAAAAAGAAAAGACTGTGGCATTCATATGTGATAATAATTTCCTCACAATAACAACTGAATAAATATTGCCAGAGGTAGATATCAATCATTCAAAACACACACACACACACACACAAACACACACACACACACAATTTTAAAGAAAGCTCACCATTGATCTAATTGGAAATATTTTAGTACCATGATGCTTTGGTAAGTATGGACCTATTTTATCAGAATAAATTCCTTTCATTTGTTTTTTGTTTTTTGGTTTTTTTTGCAAAACACCAACATATTGATTATCTCATAGCTTATTCTCTCATAGCTTCTGTGGGCCAGGACTCTGAACACACCTTAACTGCTTCAGGCCCAATATGAATATTATACCCATGGTTCAGTGGTAAGACTGTGATTAAGAGAAAAGATTTCCCCTATAATGTAAAATCTCTATGTCTCTTTTTTTATTTTTTACATGACAGTACAGTATATCTTGAAATATCATACATACTTAGAATAAGTATAACTCATTCCAATTAGGATACCATTATTGTAGTTGTACATGAAGTGGCATTACATTAGTTATGCATTTATATATGAAGATAGGAAAGATATGTCCAATTCATTCTACTGTGTTTCCTATCACCACCTCCCTCTCTTCCCTTCATTCCCCTTTGTCTAGTCCAGTGAACTTCTAGTCTTCCCCTTCTTTATTGTGGGTTAGCATTCACATATCAGAGAGAACATTCTGCCTTTGGTTTTTCAGGACTGGCTATTTCACTTAGCATAATATTCTCCAGTTTCATCTATTTACTGGCAAATGCCATAATGTCATTCTTCTTTATGGCTAAGTAATATTCCATTGTGTATATATACCACATTTTCTTTATTCATTCATCTGTTGTAGAGTACCTAGGTTGGTTTCATAGCTTGGCTATTATAAATTGAGCTGCTATAAAAATTGAAGTGGTTGCTTCACTGTGGTATGTTGATTTTAAGTCCTCTGGGTATAAATGGAGGAGTGGGATAAGGAGGTCAAATGATAGTTCCATTCCGAGTTTTCTAAGGAATCTCCACATGCTTTCCACAGGGGTTGCACCTATTTGCATTCCCACTGGTAATATATAAGGAACCTCTTTCCCCACATCCTTGTCAACATTTATTGTTGCTTGTATTCTTGATAATTGCCATTCTGACTGGGGTGAAACGGAATCTCAGGGTAGTTTTAATTTGCATTTCTGTAATTGCTAGAGTTGTTGAACTTTTTTTCATATTTTTTTGACCATTCATATTTCTTCTTCTGTGAAGTGCCCGTTCAGTTCTTTTGTCAATTTATTGATCGGGTCATTTGCTTGTTTGTTGTTAAGTTTTTTGAGTTCTTTATATATCCTGGAGATCAGTGCAGTGTCTGAGGTGCTGGTGATAAAGATTTTCTCCCATTCTATAGGCTCTCTGTTCACATTCTTGATTGTTTCCTTGGCTGTGAAGAAGCTTGTCACCATAAACATACACTGGAGAAAAGATAGCCTCTTCAATAAACAGTGCTGGGAAGACTGGAAATCCATATGTAGTAGAATAAAATTGAACCTCTATCTCTCACCCTGCATAAAACTCAACTAAGTGGATCAAGGACTTAGGCATTAGACCAGAGACTGTTCCTACTAGGAAAAAAAAGTAGACCCAACCCTCCACCATGTCAACTTAGGAACCAACTTCCTCATTAACATAACTTCCTAAAGTGCAAGAAATAAAATCAAGAATCAATAATAGGATATGGTATCAAACTAAAAAGATTCCCTTCATTTACAATAATATTACTAGATTGAGTGTTCTTAGGTACTGAGCACTTTGTCAAGTGCCCTGTCTACATCATTTTTTCAATTCTTCAAAACTACTCTAAAGGAGGTCGGGATTTTACCCCACTAAATGAAAACCACTAAACTCATTGGTTCACAAAACATGTGCTCAGAAAGATCTTGTCAGAATTGGAAGCAGGAAATCTGAGTCCAGACCCTCTGTCTTTCCTAAAATGGGGATTAATTCATAAGTTGTGGTATCATTTGGAAATTTTAAAAGTAGATATAATTCTGGAATTTTTAAAGCCTTTTCTACATAGAATTTATAATGAATAAACAGGAAAAAGAAAGAATAAAAAAAGATGTATATGTTAAGATTTGCAATTTACATTGATTTGATATGCATGGTCTATTTTTTATTGAAAAAAATTAACATTTTCTTTTAATCATAAAATAATTCTAAATTATGGAATAAAATCATTTTTCATACCATCTTTATTAAAAAATCTATTAATTAGCAAGCACCACAGATTTTCTAACATTAAAATATTATTTTTTTTCAAAATCTCAACATACAGCATTTTGGACTCTGACAATCTGTTCATCTACTTTGAGAATCTTCTTGTTAAAATGATTAAAATGGCAAGGAAAATATTGAATTTGCTGACTTAAAAATGTTAGTAATGATTTATGTCCATCACCCTTTTATAGAATCTCTAGTATATCTTCACCACTACTAAATGTTAAATTTTATTAAAAATATGAACCAAAAGAATGTTCATTGTGAGTTATACCATTTGCATAACATAAAATTTCTAGAGTTTCAAAAGTTTTTTTGTATTTTTTTTTTTCTTTTTGTTTTCAATTTAAACCTCACAAAGAAGAACTGGAAGAAATGTAAAGAGGTCACAAGGTTCATCCTCCAACTACTTTCAATCAAGACTAGTAACTAAGAGATGTATTTTAAGACTATTGACCAAAATAATGTCAATAATATTCCTAAATCGAGTCACGATTATTTGATGTGAAACAAAATGTTTGTCTTAGTGTTACATTCAGCTGACAGCCTGAGAGTGACCACTAGGTGGCAGCACAGGAGACAGTCAACCTTAAACAGAACTTTCACCAGCATGGTTGGAGGAGTGAGCCAGGTCTAAGAAAGGTGTAGAGAGGCATCAGACAAGACTCTCCTTTCTGCTACAAATTTCTAATTGTGTGGATTTGCTGGCCACTACCTTTATGGGTTAGAGAAGGCAAGAACAAGAAATTTTTTAAGGAGGAATAAAGTAACAGCCCTGTGTTTATTCCCCTTAGCTTCTCCTTCACGAGCATGTTTTTGCATAGTCCATTTCACAATGCAATTAGGCTGATCTTGTCAAAATACAAATTGAATCTTCTGTTTCTCCCCCTTTAAAAATTTCAATGGCTTCTCCTAAATGTCCCTCACTGGCTGACCACTCTGGTCTTTACTCAACTGAAGTCACCTCCTCTCAGGCTGTGACACCTGCATTGAAAAGCACCCAGTTCATATTTGTTGGATCTTTAACTTTTTTATTTTAATTAATTGTGGTAAGAAAAAAACACAAAACAAGTTTTACCATCTAATCCATTTTTACGTGCACAGTTCAGTCATATTAAATATATTTACATTGTTGTGTAATAGATCTCCAGAACATTTAAATCTTGTAAACCCGAAACTCTCGGCCTATTAAACAATCCCTCTCCAACCAAGTCCCTCGTAACCTCCATTCTGTCTTCTGTTCCTATGATTTTGACTGCTTTAGATGCCCCATATAAGTGGAATGTCTTTTTGTGACTATCTTATTTCACTTAACACCCTCAGGTTCATCTATGTTGAAGAATGTGACAAGATTTCCTTCCTTTTGAGGACTATGTAATAGTCCATTGTATGTGCATGCCACATTTTGTTTGTCAATTCATCCATCAGTGGACATTTGGGTTGCTTCTACCAGCTCACTATTGTGAATAGTGATGCTATGAACATGGGTGTACAAGTATCTTTGAGATCCTCCTTCCAATTCTTTTCAATAAACACCTAGTAGTGCGACTGCTATATCATTTTTAACTTGCTGAGGAACATCCACTTGGTATTCCTTAGCAGCTACACCACTTTACCTTCCCACCAACACAAGTATTCCAGTTTTTCCACATTCTCACCAATCTTGTTGTATTGTTTTTTAACAATAGCCATCCTAATAAATGTGAGATGATACTGCAGTTTTAATTTGCATTTCCCTGATCAGTAAGACATTGAGCATCTTTTCATATGCTTGTTGCCCATTCATATAACACCTTAGGAGAAATGTCTATTCAAGTCCTTTATCCATTTTCAAATCTGACTATCTTTTTGTTGTCAAGTTAGAAGTTCTAGTTATGAATGCCTTATCAGATATAGGATTTGCAAATATCATCTCCCATTTTGTATGTTGGCTTTTCACTCGGTTGTTGATTGCGCCCTTTGATGCCAAGTATTAAAAACCATTTGTTTGTTTGTTTGTTTTTTAGAGGAAACTACCATCGTCTTCACAATAATCATTCTTTGTGCAACCACATCATCCTTCCATGCAGTAAAGTGGTAGTGTCACACACCTCTATTATGGAACAGTATTTCCTTGTCTGGATAATACCATAGTTTTGTGCATATAGTTCTTTTCCTTCTTCTCAATGATTATTTCCTAGAATATCTTGCCAGAAGTAAAATTACTAGATCAATAATGTCAACATTAATGTTTTTCATTTTTTTACTAAATTTTTTATTAATTTCCATAACTGACTATATTTTAATAGTTACTATTTATTGTATGTTTGCTATGTGCCAAGCAATCAACTATGTTCTTAGCACACAGTATTCTCAGTGTCAATTCTACAAGGTAGGAATTGCCACCATCTTATGGTTAATAATAGTGATTCAGAGACATTGCATAAGTTACCAAGAACATAAAGCTTGTAAGTGGCAGAATTATCATTTTGATGTTAAGTCTGCCTGACTCCAAGACCAAGAGCAATCTTTTCATTATTATGTTATCGACAGAATTATATTGCTTGTCTATGTTGCAGAATGTAACACTTTTTCCTTTCCTTCACATCAGGTTTGAGAATAACTTGGCTGATTTAATAGGTGAGGGGATAGCTCTTATTTTAACATACATGCCTTTGATTACATGCATGCATGACTTTTCTTCAGTGTTTTGCTTAGCCTACCCTGTACTGCCTCCCTCCACCACACTGAATGTATATTTCCCTTCTCTGCACAATAGTAGCACATACACTTTACTGTTAAAACAAAAGTCATCACACAACTTTTATCCTATCTCAATTGGACTTTCTCCTTTGGAAGTTGTTTGTATTCTCTGCCTTTTTACTTTTATATCATATCAAATAATTTTATATCATATCAAATAATTTAGCCTTTTCTAGAGTAAGGATATTAACACTATGTCAATCATATTTGTTGCAATATGTTCTTTGCCACACTTATTTTCCTTTATTTTTCCTATTAGTATCTAATAGCTCTTAATTTTACATGATTATTTTTATGTTAATAATTTGTGGTTTCTTCTACAGGTTCTTAGCATTATGAATTTATTTTATCCTCATATGTAAGTGTCTGACAAACATTTCTACTTTCTTGTTTTGGTTTTCTATGATTCAGTTTTAATATTTAAATTGTTAATCCCTTTGAAATTTATTTTGAAGCATAAAGTAGATATAAATTTGTTGCTTTTTCAGAATTGTAAAGTAGATATCTCTGATAGCACTTATTTAATAATCTTCCCTCACTGTTTTGCAATGCCTCAATTATATATTAAATAATTTATAGAAAGGAATTATTTTTTAAAATAAGTTTGAGATATAATTTGAATTAAAGGGAATGATTCAGTGGTTTTATTATATTCACAGTTGTACAACGATTACCACAGCCTAGTTCCAGAACATTTTCATCATCCCAAAAAGAAATCACCCACCTGTTAGCAGTCACTTCCTAGTCTCCTCTCTCCCCAGCCTCTGTCAACCACCAATCTACGTCCTGTCTCGATAAATTTGCCTATTCTGGACTTTTTAAATAAATGGAATCATACAATATGTGGTCTCTTATGAATGATTTTTTTTCATGTATTTTCATGTTTCATTCATATTGTAGAAGGTATCCATACATCATTGGATTTTATGGCTGAATAATGTTCCAATGTATGGATATACCACATTTTGTATATATGTTTATTAGTAGATGGACATTTAGGTTGTTTTCACTTTGGGACTAGTATAAATCATGCAGCTATGAACATTCATATAAATTTTTTTGTTATAGAGATATATATATATTAATTATTTGGATATATAACTAGAAGTAGAATATCTGGGTCATTGGGGCCATCTGATAACTGTTTAACTTTTTTAGGAACTTGCAAACTGTATTCCAAAGCAGTTGTTTAATTTTACATTGCCACTTGCATGGTACGAGGGCTTCAGTTTCTCTACAACCTCATTAGCACTTGTTATTGTCTTCTTTCTTATTATAGCTATGCAAGTGGGTGTGCAGTGTGACCTCTGTGGTTCTGATTTCAATTTCTGTAATTATAGTGATGTTGAACCTCTTTTCTCATGCTTTTTGGCTGTTTGTTTATCTCCTTTGGAGAAATGTCGATGAAAGTCCTTTGCTCATTTTTAAATTTGGTTATTTGTCTTTTTACATTTGAGTTGGAAGAGTTATTTATATATTCTGGGTATAAGTCCCTTATCAGGTATATGACTTACCAATATTTTCTCCCATTCTGTGGGTCATCTTTTCACTTTCTTGATGATGTCCTTTGAAGCACAAATGTTCTTGTTTTGGTTTGGTTTGTGCTGTTTTTTGCTCCCTGTCCTCTGAAAAATTATCTAATTAATGATTTTGGGAAAAGGAACTAGAGAAACTCAACTCAGCAACTTTGTCCCTCATCTGTTTGTTTGACAGGTAGAATGTGTTCTGGTGTATGATTTGCCCTGTGATAAAGGGCCTGCCTCCATGAGACAGAAGAGGGGAGAAACTCAAGGTTTTCCAATTGGGCCAGAGGCTAAGTATATTTTCAGGGCAAAGTATTGGCATTTAGCTCCAAATTTAAAGCTAGGTTCTTTAAACAGCTGGATCAGTAATAAAAACATTTGTTTTTATCTAAAATACGAAAAAAGCTTCCCGTAAAAATCTCAAAATAGGGGCTGGGGAGAGAGCTCAGTCGGTAGAGTGCTTGCCTTGTAAGCACAAGGCCCTGGGTTCAATCCCCAACACTCAAAAAAAAAAAAAAAAAAAAAAAATCTCAAAATATCGAAGGTAATTTAAGGGATACAAATAGGAAAAGAAGAAGTCAAATTATTTGTTCACTGATGATATAATCCTGTTTAGAAGACCCAAAAAACTCTACCAGAAGACTTCTAGAGCTGACAAACAAATTTAACAAAGTAGCAGGATACAAGATCAACATACTTACATCGGTCACTCCAATAATAAATCTTCTGAAAAATAAATTAGAAAAACTATCCCACTTATAATAACCTCAAAGAAAACACTTAGGAATGAATAAGGAGGTGAACAACCTCGACAATGAAAACTATAGAACACTGAAGAAATAAGTTGAAGAAGACTTTAGAAGATGGAAGGACCTACCATGTTCTTGGATAGGCAGAATTAATACTATCAAAATGGCCATACTACCAAAAATGTTATACAGATTCAATGCAATTCCCATCAAAATACCAATATTCTCCATGGAACTACAAAATGCAGTTTTAAAATTCATTTGGAAGAAGAAGAGACCCAGAATAGCCAAAGCAATCCTGAATGAGAACAGCAATGCCAGAGGCATCACAATACTAGACCTCAAATTATACTACAGAACTACAGTAACAAGAACAGTATGGTTCTGGCACCAAAACATACATGAAGACCCAAGGAATAGAACAAAAGACACAGAAACACATCCACATAGATTCAGTCACATGATACTTCATAGGTGCCAAAAACATGTTGGAGAAAAGATAGACTTTTTAATAAATGGTGCTGGGAAAACTGGATATTCATAGGTATAAGAATAAAACTTGATCCCTATCTCTCACCCTGCATAAAAATCAACTCAAAGTGGATCAAAGACCTAGGAATTACAACAGAAACTGCAACTGCTTGAATAAAATGTAGGATCAATACTACAACATATAGGCACAGGCATTGACTTCCTTAAGAAGATTCCTAAAACACAAGAAATAAAACCAAGAATCAATAAGTGGGAAGCCATCAAATTAAAAGTCTTCTGTACCACGAAGGAAACAAGAAAACGAAGAAAGAACCTATAGAACAGGAGAATATCCAGAATATATAAAACTTGACACACACACACACACACAAAAAAAAAACCAGTTAATAAATGGGCAAAAGAACTAAAGAGACACTTCTCAAAAGAAGAAATACACATGGCCAATAAATATATTTTAAAATGTTCAACATCTCTAGCATTTAGGGAAATACAAATCAAAACTACATTGAGATTTTGTCTCCCTCCAGTCAGAATAGCAATTATGAAGAATACAAATAATAATAAATGTTGGCATGCATGTGGAACAAAAGGTGCACTCATACATTCCTGGTGATACTGCAAATTAGTACAACCACTCTGGAAAGCAGTATGGAGATTTCTTATAAAACTAAGAATGGAACCACCATGTGACCCAGCTATTCCAATCCTTGGTATATATCCAAAAGATTTAAAATCAGCTTACTATAGGGATATAGCCACATCAACATTTATAGCAGCACACTTCACAATAGCTAAACTCTGGAATCAGTCTAGATACCAGTCAACAGACAAATGAGTAAACAAAATATATCTATATCTATCTATCTATATATATATGTATAGATAGATGGATGATATAGATATCTATATAATTACATATGTATATATGTGTTAGCCAAGGAAGAATGAAATTATGACATTTGCTGGTAAATGGATGGAACTGGAAACCATCAGGTTAAATTAAATAACCCAGACCCAAAAAGGTAAGGGTCAAATGCATAAGCTACCAAAATAAGGAAGAAGGAAAGCAGGGAGGGATCTCTTGAAAATAGAAGAGAGATCAGTGGAATAGAGGAAGAGCATTGAGGAGAAGAGAGGAAGGACAGGAAAAGGGAAGAATGGTGGAATGAATCTGATCTAACTTTCCTATGTACATATACGAATATACCACAGTGAATTTCACCTTTATGTATATCCACAATGTGCTAATTTTTAAAAAACAAACTATAAATAAATAGATGAAAGATCAGTAAAGGAAAGGGAACAGGGTCAGGAAGGAGGGAAGAGAAAGGGATATACTGGGGACTAAATTTGAGCAAATTATAGTCCATGCATATATAATTATGTCAAAATGAATCCTGATGTCATGTACATCTATAATGAACTAAAAAATAAATTTAAAAATACATGTAAAAAAAACTCAAAATATTATCTAGGCAAAAACTTTTTGTTTCAAATACATTATGTCTTTTTTTTTTTTTACAGTACTGGGGATGGAACTCAGGGCCTTGTGCTTGCGAGGCAAGCAGTCTACTATGTCTTAAATATATAAACACTGTGTTAGAAAAATTGTTAACAGGTCCATCTGGTCAGAATCTAAATTGTTCTGCACTATGTTTTATTTGTAAATGCTTTAAGAAACCATAAAATTACAGTGTATGGAATCCATAGCAATATAAACTTAGGACACACTTTTTAAAAATGAAATTATCTTCCCATTCATGCTCAATTTCAGCTACAGAGAAAGATGGGTCCCTATGTTCAAGTTCTCTAGGTTGAAAACTCAAGGGCAATAACACGCACACAAAAATGTGGTAGAGGCTCATAGATCATGGTTTCTGAGCTAAATGTGCTTCCCTTCTGTTTTTTATCTAGGTGACTGAGAAACTAGGTATGCTTGAGCAATTGTAGGGTCCTGCTTGATGAACTTCCTCAGAAATAGAGGTACTGCGTGAGCCACAACAGCATCTCCCAAGAATAATCTAGAGAGTACTAGTTCCACTGGAGGTAACTAGGGGTTGAGCAAAGTCAGATTGGCTTATGTTAGATTTCTTCATCACAGGACTTCTTAAAGTCCTTGAATATAAGCATCATAATCTCAAGAATATACAGTGTTCCCAAACATATTTGACCAAAGAATTTATTTTTAATAGACTTTATTTATTGCAAGTCTCAGCAACACTGAGAGGAAGTTACAGAGATTTCCCATATATCCCCTGCTCCACACGTGGAGCCTCAAGTGGCATGAACGTACGTTGACACACCATTACTGCCCAGAGTCCATAGCTCACATTAGGGTTCACTCCTGGTATTTTATGTTCTATGAGTTTGGACAAGTGTATAATAAATGATATGCTTCTACAATTACATTATTATATGTTATTTTATTATTGCTCTAAAAATCCTCTGGGCTTCACCTATTCATCCCTCCCTTCTCACTAAGCCCTGACAAATATGGATCTTTTTTAATATCTCCATAGTTTTTCCTTTTCCAGAATGTCATGTAATTGGAATCATGGAATATGTTGCCTTTTCAGAATGACTTCTTTCACATAATAATATGCATTCAAGTTTCTTCCATGTCTTTTCCAACTTTTTCTTTATTGCATTGAACAATACTCCATTGTCTGGATGAGTCATAGTTTATTCATCCATTTGCCAACTGAAAGACATCTTGGTAGCTTTCAAGTTTTGGCAACTATGAATTAAGCGGCTATAAACATCCACGTGCAGGTTTTTGTGTGAACATGCATTTTCAATTCATATGAGTAAATACCAGGAGCATTTGCTGAATCATATGGTAAGAGTATATTTAGAAGAATGAAATTATGTCATTTCCTGGCAAATGGATGGAATTGAAGAATATCATGCTAAGTGAAATAATCCAGACCCAAAAAAATCAAGGGTCAAATGTTTTCTTTCATGTATGGAAGGTACAGAGGAATTTTTAAAAAGATATCTCATGAAAACAGAACAGAGAATAGTGGAGTAAAGGAAGGGAATCCAGAGGGAAAAAAGAGTGAGAAAGGGAAGGAACTGCAGAGGAAAACTGACTAAATTACGCTATGTGCATGTATGAATATATCCACTCTTATGTAAAACTATAATGCAGCAATTAAAATAAATTAATGAATAAATAAATAAACAAACAAACAAATAGAAAGCAGACCAGTGGAGGAAGGGGATCACAGTAGGGAGGAGGGGAGAGAAAGCGGAAGTACTACAGATTGAAATGAAGCAAATTGTTATATGCATTTATGAATATGTCAAAATGAACCCTGCTGTTATGTGTAGCTATATAATGCATGAATAAAAACATAAAACATTTTTGTTTTCAAACACTGCTAAATTTTATCTTCCAAAGTGACCGTACCATTTTGTATTCTCACCAGCAAGAATGAGAGTTCCTGTTGCTCCTCGTTCCACATGTAGTCGTGTTCTGGATTCTGACCATTCTGATAGGTGTGCTGTTGTTTTCATTTGCATTTCCCGGATGACACATGCTTGTTTGTATATCTCCTTTTTTGAAGTGTCTGTTAAGGTCTTTGACCCTTTTCTTTAAGAGAATATTTTTTATTCTTATTTTTGAGTCTGGAGAGCTCTTTGAACATTTTAGATAACAGTCCTTTATCTGATGTCTCCAGCAAATATTTTCTCCTTGTCTGTGACTTGTCTTTTCAGTCTCCTGATCTACAATCAAAGGTACTTTTATTCTCCCTTCCCAATCTGTATACCTTCCATTTCTCCTATTTGTTGTTGTTGTCGCTGTTGTTTTCTTTATTGCATTGTCTAGGACTACCAGTACCATGGTTAATGCAATAGTGAGATGCAATTGTTTCATTTTTATGAAGACCAAATTACTTTTTTCTTTAGTTGTTTGTATCTTAATGTCATTTCAAGAAACACCTGCCTAATCTAAGTTAATAAAGATCATGTCTATCTTATTTTCTAAAAGATTGATAGTTTTAGTTCTGACAGGTTTATGATTCATTTTGAGTTGATTTTTATATATGAGGTATAGGTTCAACTTCATTATTTTGCATGGAAATAAGCAGTTGTACCAACACCATTTGTTTAAAAAAAAAAAAACCACACACACACTAGTATGTCCCTACTGGACTGCCATTAACTGGTGGTCTGGGCCACATATTTGTTCCAGTAACTCCCATGTTCTTTATGATGCCTGATATCTTATTTATGGTTGCTTTAAATTTTGTTTTAACACCTGGAAAGGCTAGTCTATTATTAACTGGCTTTGGGCTCCCCACACAGGTACAGTGGCCCTCTGTACCTTTGGGTTAACCAACCTCTCCCCTCACATTCAGTTAGGCCTGCTATGGTTGTGTCTGTAGTGAACACCCTAGACCTTTTTCCTTGTCATTCTCTACACAATATAGTACAGCAATTAATTACATAGCATTTACATTACTATTAAGTATTATAAGCAATCTAGAGTTGATTTGAGTACACAGGAGGATGTGTGTATATTATATGCAAATACTATGCCATTTTATATAAGGGACTTGAGCATCTGCAGATTTTAGTACTCGAGGGGTCCTGGAACCAGTTCCCCAGGAATAAAACTACGCTCAGAATATTCCTTTTTATTCTCATTCATTTAATATTTTAAATTTGTAGTTTCCAAACTTGCTTTTCCGGATAATAAATTCAAAACTTAAGGTGCTTGTATTTCAACTTAATAATCATTTCCTTCCTCCTTGAATTCCTGCTACAAATTGAAAAACAGACATATAGCACAAATCAGACAAATTCTATGACTTGACCAAGTTCACCTAACTGAATATTGATAAACACATTCGAAAATTCCCATTTAATTTAGGTTTATAGCTGAGACTCTTTCCATTTAAATCTGAATACTTTTGATCTCACTACCTAATTTTTTGAGGAAAATTGAAATGTATGTTACTTAATCTATTTTTTCTTCATATTGGTGTATTACACATTATCCCAAAGAAGAGCAATTCAATATTCTTTGCCTTGTCAAAACAGCTAAAGCTTAGAAAAAGTCATTAGCTATTGCCAAGGACCAATTTTTGTTTTCTTTTGTTTTAACTTAGAAGAAATAGTCCCAAGAAATGGATACTATAAGAACCCAAGGTGGTAGAAAGAGTGTAGTATTCATTTAATCAATATTTATTTAATCAATAGTTTAATTGTTCTAATACACACTATAGTTGGTAAAGCCCAACAAAATCCTCAAAGGTAGGGAGACACACCAAAAAAAAAAAAAAAAAAAAAAAAAAAGGAGGGGGCGAGAGAGAGAGAGAGAGAGAGAGAGAGAACATTGTAGTGGACACATATTTACTCTCCCCAAGACATAAAAGTTAAAAACACTATTCTGGAGAATGATATGGCATCTTCCTCTAGGTCTACATAAGCCAGACATGTTACATAGATTGATACTATTTCCCAATGACCGAGCAATATGATCTGTGGTTTTTCAACAAGCACCAAAAACCTACTTAGGCATACATACTCTATATCAACATTTTCTATAAAAATAAAATATAACCACATATGGAAATTTTAAGCAGAACCAGGCATAATTAATTTTTAAATATTTTTAGTTGTCAATGAACCTTTATTTTATTCATTTATATGCAGTGCTGAGAATCAAACTTAATGCCTCACACATGCTAGTCAAGTGCTCTACCACTGAACTACAACCCCAACCCAGGCATAATTAATTTTATTAATACACATTATTTAACACAATATCTAAAATTTTATCATTTAGGCATATAATCATTATAAAAATTAATAAGACATTTTATATTCTTATTTCATAATAAATCTTTGAGACCTGGCATGCTCTTCATACTTAACAGCACATCTTAATTCGGACTAGCCATGTTTCCAGTTCTCAGTAGCCATATGTGGTTCATGGCTGCCATATTGGACAGTGTAGATGGATACCTCAGTTTCCAGTTCTCAGTAGCCATATGTGGTTCGTGGCTACCATATTGGACAGTGTAGATGGATACCTCAGGAACCTTTCTAGGCCATGGAGATGCCAGTAGACACATGTTTTTATATAGAGACTAGCATTCCATATGGTTAGATAGGCTTAGGAGAAATTATTTCTTACTCTTCTTTATCTCCTTCCAAAACACCAAGACATCATCTTTAAACAATAGACATTCCTCCTATGTCCTATGTCCTAAAGAGTTCTACTCTTTAAAAAATTTGAAATGGGATGGGACTGAAAGGGGAATGAAAAAGGTAAAAGAAAAGAGAACTTTAGGGAGTTATGAGATTCCTGGGTATACTCTGAATTTGTAGGTAAGGAACAAATATAAATTGGGCACTTGTAGGCACACAGGACTTCAATATAGACTATTCATTTTAAGTATGCATAATAGTATAGATTTGTGCCCTGAGTGGGCCCAAGAGACCAGGTTTCTGCCACAGGTTTGGGTTTAAGGAACTTTTGTCTGATCTTGGGAGCAGGCAGAGGTGACCTTAAACTGAGAGACAAAGAAAATGATTTTTTGTTTTTTTTCCTGGTGCTGGGGATTGAACTCAGGGTCTTGTGTATGCTAAGCACATGCTCCACTGAACTACACCTCAGTCTTGAAATTCTTTAAGTAAAGATGGTTCAGAAAGCAACATTAAATTCAAAGCATCAACACCAAGGTAGAGAACAAGGCAAGAATCCAAAACAGAGGTTGGCAAAAGCCAAGAGGTAGGCAAGAAGAAACAGTTTAGTGAGATGGAGCCTGGAGACTACAGTGTGCAGAGACCTCTGGCCAAATCTGTGAGGGGAAAGAGCTGTTAAAGGGTCTAACATCAGGTCTCAACTTAAACTGAGTAGATGATATGTGAATTGCTGGCAAAAGTATTAATATTTTATAAATAGATTTTATATATTTACCAAAAAACTTAGCAATAGTCCCAACACATCTGCCAGACATATACTTTAAATGCCCCCACACAGATGAGTTGCAGTGAACTGAGCAAGTCAGAATTTTCCACCCTTATTTAATTCAGGCTTGGCCTCTGGGCAGGGACTATATGTGGGATTAGCGCATTGTAAATCCATGTTGTTTTTGCTTGTTCCCTCAGCTGGAGCCATGCTCTTTAAACCCCCATCCAACTTCAGAACATGGAGGTCCTTCCTTTCTCAGACCACCCCAACCCCATGGAACAAGCTCAAGAACTCCGACTTGATGGAACTGCTGCTTTTAAAAATACTTAAGACATTATTCACTATAAATATGGAGGGATTTCTTTTGGGCACTTAATGCCTTCCTTCCTTTCAAAGTTATATATACCTTTGAAAGTATTTTTTAGTGTGTGTGTGTGTGTGTGTGTGTGCATATGTGTGTATAATATATATATATATATATATGTATAAGTATTTTTAAAATGAATGTATATATTAATTTTTTTTCTGGAATCATCACTCACCTCTTTGTTTTCTACTTCATTGAATCATGTTAGAAAATCCTTGATCACATATGTCTTCAGATATTTGCTGTCTTTCACCTTGGGGGACATGAAAAGTCATATCACTTTGGTTACTGTAGACCACTGATGGTCTATAACCACCTTACGGTGCTGTTCTTGGCAAGGACCAAGCCATTAGAAGTCAGCTCTCTAATAAAATGCAAGCTCTCTGCCATGTCTGGAATCTTCTTTGAGGATGTCCAAGAAATAGCATCACCATTTAAACCTGTAGCAGGCTTTGTGCAGACTACCTAAGGGAAAAGTTTGGCTCTGCTCTCTACCATCATAAAACTAACACGTATGTTTCCAACAGTAAGAGAGTGAGAAAAAAATCAATGCTATATGTACTTTAAGTCTTTACTTTTTTAGATTTTTTTTAGTAGGTTTTGATTAATGTGACCATTTTGTTTCTGTAATTACCTGAAGGGAGTAAAGGACTGAACATGGAGCAAATTGGAGGGAAGGAAAGAAAGAAGGCTGATATGGTGCCAAAACAAGAAAAAAAAAATAAAGGGTATAATGGCTGTATGATTAGGAATATGTCATTAGATCAGGGTGTCAAATCTTGGCTTTGATATTCATCAGTGATTTGAACAAGTCAATCAACTCTTTAAGCTTGCTTCATATATTGTAAATGGGAATAATATGCAAATCTAATTCATGGGGTTTGGGGGAGAACTAATTAAAATAATGCATGTTTAGCAAATAGCTAGTTTCTGGTACATACTGAGTGATCAATAAGAGGTATAGATGCCTATCACAATTAATAATGTCAAAGGGATTTAGCAGAATGAAATAAAATTCATACTGTGCTTCATTGTATTCATTCAGTCCCTGCAATTTCATGTGTTTATTTTCTCTTTCCCGGGAAAAATGAAGTAGTGAAAACGAATGACTAGGAAAGTCTTTTTCAGGGAGTACTATAGACTGAATGTTTGTGTTCCCCTAAAATTAACATGCTGAATTCCTAATACCCAGGATAATGCATGAGGAGTTGTGGCCTTTGAGTGGTGATTAGGTCGTAAGTGCAGAGCCCTTATGAATGAGATCAGTGCCCAAATAAAAAAGAACCCCAAGAACTCCCCTACCCTTTCCACTGTGTGAGGGGACACAAGTAAGAAGACAACCATCAATGAACCAGGAAGTAGGCCCTCAACAGACACCAAATATGATAGATCTTAGCTTCCCAGTCTCCAGAACTGTGAAAAGTAAGCTTAAATAATTTATAAGCACCTAATCTATGGTAGTTTGTATAGCAGCCTAAATTGCCAAGGTGGGGAACAGATTTATAAGGTCATGCAACAAGTACCAAGGGCCACATCACAACTTCCAGGAATAACGTCCAGGAATAGACCACAGCAAAAGAAAAAAAGAGATTATAACAACATAACATATATCTTCCTGATCTTGTGGTCACCACTTTTCTGAGATCTCTTAAGATCTTTGATTAGAGTTTTCATTCTCCTTTTTATAAAAAAAAAAAAGAAGAAGAAGTAGAAGAAGAAGAAAGTAATTTGCAGATTATTTTCCACCTGACAAAGCTCCATCTTTGACGTCACCCTCTCTCATCCTCCATCTCAGCCTCTGAACAGATGGCCTGCTGGGGTCCAGGGTGAGGTCCCAGAGGCAGGATTCTCTAGTAGGTGTGCAGTTCATCCTGCCTTCAAGGATGGAATTGCAGCACACACCCCAGCCAGATGAATTTCCATTGCCTGTACCTTGTCCATCTCCCTCTTGTGGCAAGCTTTCTGACAAAACTGGAGTAGGAAAGGATGGGAAGAGGGAAAAAAAGACTGAAAGAGACTTAACTGTTTTCTAGAAGTCATGCGATTTTCAAGGCAGGGAGAATTCTGAGTACATTTCATCCAGACAGTAACAACTACAGCAATGGCTTCCTGTCTTTGAAAAGGGTATCAGTGTCCCAGTTAAAGACAAGCCATCTACTATCCTCACTGGATGGGTCTGAGAGGAATGCACCTTCCTGTGTGTGAAAGTTCTGTTCAAATCAACTGAAGCTTTAATGACTTCTCTTTGGGTTACCTGTGAATGTTCCTCTCCTCTTTTCAAGGTGTTGTTTTCTGGAAGAACAAGTCAACTATTGAAAAATTTAAATGAATAGAGATAAGATGGATTTGGCCCAAGGGTTGGGGAGGTGGCATGCCAACAGCCCACAAATAGTAACTTAATTAAATTCACACATTTGCACCCAAATAGATGTAGAACATGACCCATTAAGAAGTTGCACTTAGAGTTGCAAACTGGTACAGCCACTCTGGAAAGCAGTATGGAGATTCCTCAGAAAACTTGGACACCAGGTGTCTCACTTCTTGGTTTACACCCAAAGGACTTAAAATCAGCATACTACAGTGATGCAGCCACATCAATGTTCATAGCTTCTCAATTCACAATAGCTATATTGTGGAACCAACCTAGATGCCCTTCAATTGATGAATGAATAAAGAAACTGTGGTATATATACACAATGGAATATTACTCAGCCATAAAGAAGAATAAAATTAAGGCATTTGCTGGTAAATAGATGGAGTTGGAGAATATCATGCTAAGTGAAATATGTCAATCTCAAAAAACTAAAGGCCAAATGTCTTCTCTGATAAGTGGATGATGATACATAATGGGCAGGGGGCGGCAGGGGCGGGCAAGAGAAGAATGGAGGAACTTTGGATTGTGTAGAGGAAAATGGGGCAGGAGGGAGTTGGGAAAGGACTGAGACAGACATCATTACCCTATGTATATGAATGATTACATGAATGGTGTTACTCTACATTGTGTACAACCATAGAAAAAGATGTACCTCATTTGTGTACAATAAATCAAAATGCAGTCTATAAAAATGAAAATTAAAAAAAATTAAAAATAGAGAAAAAAGTTGCACTTATTAAATTCTACAAGTGAGAGTGGTATGATCTTTACAGAATGAAGTAAAATATGCATTTTTATATTACAACAGATACTGAAGAGTGTATATATGTGTACACGTATATATTTTATGTATCATATTTAGAATATACTAGTAATGTAAGCTTCATGAGGCAAGACTTGGTCCTCTTTTTTAATTTGCAGCAGGTGCTTGATAAATACTTATGAATAAAAAAAGAATACATAATAAATTATCTCATTTGATCCTCAAGTCAATCGTTTGAGTTAGGAATAAAAAGTGACACTACAGTCAGCATGCGGTAGTTTAAGCTGCAAGTACATGGGCCAGGGTCACTCAGCTAGGGAGAAAGACTCCGGCTGAAGCCCAGGTGTACAGCTTCTCATCCTGAGCATTACGTAAACAGATCTAGCTTCTCTTACCAGAGAAAACAAAGCAGCTTGTTTCTTCTCCACTAAGTAATGTCACTCAGCTCACTTCTTTTTACCACAAGTAGCTGGTTTTCTTGGATCCGTTTTCCCCGGGGCCTGGGGTTGAATCATTACCCATTCCTGTAGGCAGTTTTCATTCTCCTCCAGTCCGAGATAACCCAGGGTCCTTCAGGACCCCCTACCACTGTTCCCTTCCTACTTCCTTTTTCCTTCTTCCTTCCTTTTCCTTTTGTTTCTGCTGTCCCTTCTCCTCCATGGACTTAAGCAATTACCAAATAAGAGAAAGTAAACATATTCCCCTTGGTGGGAAAGAACCATCTGGAATCCTTTCTCCTGCTTCAGGCCCTTGATGTGTCTTCTTAATAAGCAATAGAGGAAAGAAATGAAAAGCAAAAGTTCCAGTAAGGAGGTAAAACTTAGCCCCACGGGTTTCTCCACACAGACACTCACCTGCACCCATGCACGCCTCCTTCATCCTTACAAACCCTGCACTTGGGAGAGACGCTGGGATTCTGAGAGAATCAGCAGCTTCCCATTTCTTTCTTCTTTCTACCAAATGAGGGACACTGGACAATGTGTCCAGTAAGTGTTTTTTTAATTAACCACTGGTGAAAGAGAGAGAGGGAGAGAGAAACAGAGACAGAGGAAGAAAAGAGACCGCCCATGTTGTGCACCTACATCGCATTCAGAAGAAAAAGAGATGATGGGCAAAATTGTGGATTTTCTTGAAAAGATTTCTTAGTTTAGGGGAATAGAATCCATGTCTCTGAAAATCTTGATGTCCCCTGGCATGAATGCCCATTTAGTATTTAGCTCGTTCGCTTCCTTGCTTCCAGATCCTCCTGGCCAAATTTATTGCCCATGGCTGAAGAAAGGATTTTTTTTCCCCCCATGAAACTTGTTTTGGCTTGAAGTAAAGTTCAAATAATATTTACCAAGATTATTAAAAAACTCTAAAATTTTTTCATCTTCAGCATTCAGGGATGGAATGTCAGAAAGTGTTGACATTAATTTTTAAATTAATATTTTTGGAAGAATTTTCTTTAATAAAAGATCAAATGATTACCACAGTGCTGGAAATGGACTTCTGATTGGTAACAATGCTTGTCCACGACACCAACACAAGCTCTCTTTGGACTGGATGGAAACATAAAGTATCTTAACATTTTCAATCTAGCTCATCTTCTGCTCTAAGGTTGAAATGCTAACCTCAAAAACATATTTGCTTCTAGTAGAGGAAAGTGTATTTCTGTCTTTTTTTTATAGGTTCTTCTTAGTTACACATAACAGATTTCATTTTGATACAATTATACAAGCATGGAATATATCTTATTCTAGCTAGAATAATTCTAATTACTATGGGTGGGCATGATGGTGGAATTTACTTAAGTATTTAATATGTGTACATAGAAACATTATGTTAGATTTATTCTATAGTCTTCTCTACCCAACCTCCCTTCCTTTCATTGCACTTTGTCTAATCTACTGAACTTCTCTTCTTCACCTCCTCCACTTTATTTATTGTGGTTTAGCTTCAACATATCAGAGAAAACACTTGACCTTTGGTGTTTTGGGACTGCTTATTTCACTTTGCATGATAGCCTCCAGATCCATCCATTTATGGACAAATGTTATAGTCATTCTTCTTCTTTTTTTTTTTTTTTTTGTGGTGCTGGGAATTTGAACCCAGGGCCTTGTGCTTGCAAGGCAAGCACTCTACCAACTGAGCTATATCCCCAGCCCATAGTCATTCTTCTTAAAGAATAATATTCCAAAAAAAAAAAGAATATTCCATTGTGTGTATATACCATGTTTTATTTATCCAATCATCTGTTGATGAGCACCTAGGTTGTTGGTTCAGTCGTTTAGCTATTGTAAATTGTACTGCTATAAATATTGATGTGGCTGCATCACTGTAATATGCTTATTTTAAATCCTTCAGATATATGCTGAGGAGTAGGATAACTGGATCAAATGGTGGTTCCATTCCAGTTTTTTGAGGAATCCCCATACTGCTTTCCAGAGTGTTTGCACCAATTTGCAGTCCCACCAATGGTGTATTTTCCCCACATCCTTGGCAGCATTTGTCGTTACTTGTATTCTTGATAGTTGCTCATTATGACTGGAGTGAGATGGAATCTCAGTGTAGTTTTAATTTGCAGTTCTGTAATTGTTAGAGATGTTGAACATTTTTTCATATATTTGTTGATCATTCGCATTTCTTCTTCTGTGAATCATCTATTCAGTTCCTTTGCCCATTTATTGATTGAACTGTGAGAGCCTTAGCCCAATCAGTGAATTAATCCCCTGACGGGATTAACTGAGTGGTGACTGGAGGAAGGTAGGGCATGGCTGGAGGAGGTAGGCACTGGGGGCATGCCTTTGAGGTATATAGTTTGTATCTGGTGAGTGAAATTCCTCTCTGTTTCTGATCACCATGTGAGCTGCTTCCATCTGCCACACTCTTCCACCATGATTTTCTGCCTCACCTCAAGCTCTGAGGAATGGAGTCAGCTGTCTATGGACTGAGACCTCTGTGAGGTCCCAAATAAGCTTTTCCTCCTCTAAAATTTTTCTTTTCAGGTCTTTTAGTCACAGCAGGGAAAAAGTTGATTAAAACATGGCCTTTCTGAGGTGCAGGGATTTTCTCCCATTCAGTAGGCTGTTTCTTCATACTCTTGATTATTTCCTTTGCTGTGAAGAAATTTTTAGTTTTATACCATCCCATTTATTAATTTTTTTATTTCTTGTGCTTTAGCAGTCTTGTTAAGGAAGTCCGTCTCTAAGCCAATATGTTGGAGTGTTGGGTCTACATTTTCTTCCCGTATATGCAAGGTTTCTGGTTGAATTCCTAAGTTTTTGATCCACTTAGAGTTGATTTTTGTACAGGTTGAGAGATAGGGGTTAATTTTCATTCTATTACATATGGATTTCCAGTTTTCCTAGTACCATTTGTTGAAGAAGCTATCTTTCTTCCAGTTTGTATTTTTGGTGCCTTTGTCCAGCATGAGGTAACTGTATTTATGTGGGTTTCTCTCTGTGTCTTCCTTTCTGTTCCATTGGCCTATTTTGGGGCAAATACCATGCTGGTGTTGTCACTGTAGCTCTGTACCATAATTTAAATTCTAGTATTGTGATGCCTACTACTTTGTTTTTCTTGCTAAGGATTGTTTTAGCTATTCTGGGCCTTTTATTTTTCCAAATGAATTTCATGACAACTTTTTCTATTTCTATGAAGAACATCATTAGAATTTTGATGCGAATTGCACTGAATCTGTACAATGCAAGTGGTATGGCCACTTGACAATATTGATTCCACCTAATCAGGAACATGCAAGATCTTTCCATCTTCTAAGGTCTTCCTCAATAGCTTTCTTTAGTCTTCTGTAGTTTTCACTGTGGAGTGTGGGAAGGCATCCATGACTAGCAGAATCAGGCTTGGCTGAGCCATGGGACACGGAAGTCTGACTTCCAGGAACTGGCAGTCATGACTATTTCAGACAGCCTGGGGTAGGTGACTTCTGTGCAGAGTGGTTCACCGCCTGAGAAAATGCTAATCCTACTGGAATGACCCACTAAAGTAAATGACATCCTCAACTCCACCCCATCCAGTTCCGCACAAAAGCAG
This sequence comes from Sciurus carolinensis, assembly GCF_902686445.1. Taxonomy (NCBI): domain Eukaryota; kingdom Metazoa; phylum Chordata; class Mammalia; order Rodentia; family Sciuridae; genus Sciurus; species Sciurus carolinensis. Next base: position 93,941,632 of record NC_062216.1, on the reverse strand, counting down.
CTTCTCCTGGTCCCCCTTTACCTGTATGACTATAAATAAAGGAAAGGTGTTCTCCTCCATCATTGTTAGAAGCCAGATCTTAGCATGGCTCAATCTGTCATGCCCCCTTTGACTTAAAAAGATAATTGTCTCCTGTGTTCATTTTATTAAATAAGTTTCTTAGTGATTAATCTATAGCTGGCGCATCCCTCCAACAGAAACCACATGCTGGATGTGGAAGAAATCCTACAGTAGAGAGCCTTCACCTCATTTGTTAGATTGATTCTTAATTTTTTTTTTGAGGCTTTTGTGAATGGAATTGAAATACACAGTCCATATAAATTCTTCAGTGCCATATGCTGAAGAATTCTGATTAGTTTACAAAATCAGAATATAAAAATAGAGACTACCTTGCACTTCCCCATCTTTCCTTGTTCCAATATTCAGCTAAGGCAGAAGGCAGCAAAGAGGATAATGAGGTTCATTCAAAAAGACCTCTGCTCAGCCATGTGGCCTCAAAAACTTAACCCCTCTTGGCCTCAGTTCCCCTCCTGAAAAATTAATGTTGTGAAATGACTCCCTATCCACATATTTTAAATTTTATTTTTTTGCCATCATCTTCTCAAACACCCTGCTACATTATTTGTGTATTTACTCTGTTAACAGTCCACTCCTTGCCCCCACCACCATTAGAATATAGCCCCCTTAGTGATTACTCACTGACATATCTGACACATAGAAGGCACTCAGGAGCCATTTACTGAGTGGTGAATAGATGGAAGAGACGCCTCCAGCAAGGGCTGGTGGGTAAGACCACCTTCTGCACACCCGCACCCCTCCTGCTGTCATTGTGAGACACATAAAAAATTAGGTGCAGACTCTCCAAAAGTACTTTTTTTTTTTTTCCCTCCTTCACCTTCCTGGCCATCCTGCTTTTGATCACAGTGCACTCAGTGGAGGACGCTCTGCCTTCCCTTCTTCTTTCCATGATAGTCTTATCACCTGCACGCAGTCACGCTATAGAAGGCTGTCTCTCAGGACTGGACCATCCTGAGGACAGAGTGAGCAAAACGGGCAGCAGCTTGATAAAACAAGTGCTCATCTGATCTGAATTTCTCTCTCCTCATTTCTTATTTAGGTTTTTTTGTTTTTTGTTTCTTGCCTTTCCTGAAAAGCAAAATTCTCAGTTTGTCAAGATAACAAGGAGTTTTTTCTTTGCCATTCTTAAAGTTTGGTCCTGTGTCCTGAGACCATCTTCCTTGATTGAGACATTCAGCCTAGACCCTACAACAAGCTGGGGACACTGCTCCTTTATATGCAAATGCACCAGGAAGTAAACCACGAATTAAATTAAGCCCATAAAGTTTAACCCCCTAAGTAAGAGACCGAGATAAGCTCCTGTTTTTTTGCCAAAATGCAGATCTCAGAATATTGATTAGTTCCAAAAGTCAAAATCCATTCTTTATTCCTGAAGTCAACTAATTATTTTTCAATTCTAAAGACCCAAACTGCATCTCATAATGGACAATACCAGAACCTTTATTCTCTCCAGGTTTCAAGATGACAGATCATTAAACACTGGGGGTGACCAGATCTGGGCTGGAATCCTGACTGTCTACTGGTAGACATTGTATGCCCTTGAGAGAATTAGTTTCCTCATGTAAAATGGGAGACTAACACCTATCTCCCAGAATTATCATGACTCAATGAGTTAAAGTTTGTAAGTCATCTAACCTGGTGCACATTAAACACTCTATACATATTAATTTTGTTCACTGCTTCTTATTTGAACAGGATAAGAACCTGAGCAATTATGTGAACCCGAGCAACTTACTTCATTTCCCTAAATCTCAGGATCCTTAGTCCCAAACTGGGGACAATTCCTACCTCATGGACGGCAGAAAATGAGACAACATTTTTATACTAGCTATAGTCTAGAGTATCACAAATGCTCAGCACACCACAGTTTTTATTATCTACCACTTAGTAAGCATCTATCTTACATCACAACCGCAGGATCTGCCCTCCAGGCACTTCAAATACACAAAACAATCTTGATAACTTAATCAAAACAACCCTCACTTTGAGAGCATCATCATTTAAATATCAGAGATGAAGAAAGTTAGTGCCCAAAAGTTAAGTAACCTGATCAGCATGATACAGTGTGAGTGTCACAGCTGGTATTAGGACTCATGGCGCCTCGGTTTCTGACTGTGTTCCTCCCTATGACTATGTTATAGTGGCTCCAAGATTAATAGTTATTAATAGTATTAAGATTCATCTATTCAATCCTCAGCACCGCAAAAAAATAAATAAAAAAGATTCATCTAATTATGACCATATTTATAGTCTCCGTTCTCTCTCTCCATCCATCATTCAATTAATCAGACCCACTCTTCTAACACATCTGTCCCTAGGATCCAATCAAGTCACCCAAGGGCCTAGAACACCAAGTCCTGGTGAGTTTGAAGCTAGAGGGCAGGACACAGACTGCGTTGTAACTATTTGTCTCTTGGGTTTTCTTCTTTCTTGTGAATGTACTTTCTATAAACTTTTGGAAAATGTAATAGCAGAACATGCAGAAACTGAACATTCATCTTTTAAATGACTGTAAAATGGTCAGAAATTCACATACTGGCAAGAATCCGCAGCAGATATGAGTAGTAAATAAAGTTCAGAGAAAACTCCATTCATAGAGCAAAGCAGCAGTTAGAGGAGGAAGGAAAGTTGGTAACAGAATAAAGATGACCAGGGTTGACCGGGAGAGTCAGGTTAATCGTGTTAGGGAACAGCAGAGACCTGGCACAAAGTAAGGACTCAGGAACAAAGAGCTGGATAAATGGAAGAAGGAAACCTGACTCATTATGTTAGTCAACCGGCATTAATTTTAAAAATCACAAATATGGAACTGAGCTGTTGGTGTGATGGCCAGACCCTGGGTGTGTCCCATCCTGACCTTCCTATTCGACTTTCCCATACTGCTCAAAACTGACAGCAGTGGCTCCTCTGGCCATGAGCCCACTGTTGAAGGGACTTTGGAGAGCATTGGTTCTCATTTTTGGCTTCCTGGTCATTTGTTCCAGAATTCCCAGGTCAAAATTGCTGCATAAACTCTAGAAAGAGGGGAAGGAAGAGATTGCCTTCTCAGAGAGAAGAGCTGAATGCCAGAACTTCCCTTGGCTGCAGCTCCTCTGGGTCATGACGCCATGTCAGCCTCTTTGGCCTGCTCACACCTGCAGGCTCTGGCGCTCTGTTCCTGGTAGAGCATTTTGCTTTGGCAAGTGGCAAGTGTGAGGCTTCTTGGCTGAGGCAGTTGTCATGGTTTCAAGACATCCCTGCTGCTTGTTCCTACTGTCATGCTCCTGACCCCTCTCCCACCCCATTTAGCCTTCACCTCATGAACCCAGAATTTCCTGGCTTCTGCCCACCTCCTGGCTCCAACTTCCCTCCTGTCTGCCAGATTCTGGGCACTCCCACATCCAGCCAAGTGCCTCCTCTGGCCCTAAGCTTTCCTCCCAGGCTTCCCATGCCTCCCCTAGTCTTGATTCCCAACAGAGATTGGGCTCATGGCCTCTTTGTCTTTTATAGTTCTGGTTTAATACCCACTTAGCAAGTAGCCAAGACCTTGCATCTGCCCTGAAGGGGTATTATTATAAAAACTTCATAAAGATATATAAAACACCATGACCTTTCTCATTATACCTAAGAAGATTCATCTAAAGATGATGCTAAGAGTTTTCTTTGTAACTAAAAAAAATGAGAGTCTAGAAGGAATATTTTGGGAAGTTGACCCCCAGACTTTGAGGTCTTTGCAGGAAAAACCTCCCACAATCCCCCTACTTCCTTCCTCTTAAAGGAACTGCCATTTTAGAACAATTTGGCATAAAAATTTAGAATGAAATCCATTACCATCATCTTTCAGACCTCCAGTGTTTTAACCTCCATCTCCACATCAATCACCCCAACATTTTGTTCTTTTTTTTTTTTTAGTTGTTGATGGACGTTTATTTTATTTATTTGTCTACATGTGGTGCTGAGAATCGAACCCAGTGCCTCACACATGCCAGGCAAATGCTCTACCACTGAACCACAAGTTCAGCCCTCATCAAAACATTCTGAATAGTCTCCCTCATGCTCTTCTTAGGGAATTCACTAATTCTTTTATTCCTTTAACAAAGATTCTTAATGTTTTCAAATATGTGATTTATGATATAAAACCATTTGTTCAAAAAGAACATATTTTCAGCTATATGAATTGTTGTTGCACTCATGCTCGACTGAGCTGGGGGAATACTGAAGTCAGGATAGAGGGCACTCCTGGGGAGAGAACGGGCACTCCACCTCAGAGTGAAAGAAGCAGGATGTAGCCATTGTTCTCACGTGACAAGACATGAGTCAGACACAGAAGGACTTCCCAAACATTTTAATATCTTGGCCCATCTAGAAAATGGCAATTTTATAAGGTACATTGGAGTAAATGGAGAAGGCATTAATAGGTCATAATTGTCTGGATGGTCAGTACCCTGGTCAGCTGCCTCAAGGACTGAGGTGTCAATATCTCAGCACATCCGTCACCCAGTCGTGACACCAGAGGGCTATGATGCACAGGTAAGCTCATGTTTTAGTTGTTACAAATATTTCTAGGGAATAGTGAAGAGCCAATCACTATTCTGGGAATTTGGGATACATCAGTGAAAAGAGAAAGACCACTGCCCCCGGGAACTTTTATTCTAATGTGATGAAACATCGAAGACCTGTATCAATAAGTAGGTGCCATGCCAGCGGGAAGGGGTAAGTGCTTTGAGATGACAATGCAGGGCCAGGGGACTGGGCCTGGAGAGGACAGTAACTGTTGCCTCATTAAGAAAGTGAGCACAGGCCAATCGGGGAGATGCACACCTGTCCAGGATACTGAGGCAGGAGGCTCACACATTCCAGGCTAGCCTCGGCAACTGAGTGAGATACTATCTCAAAACAAAACAAAAAAAAGTAAATGAATAGAAGAGCTGGGAATGTGGCTCGGTGGTAGAGTGCTTGCCTGGCATGTGAGAAGCCCTGGGTTTGACCCCCAGCACTGAAAAAAACAATGATCAAAGACTTGAAGAGAATAGGCTATCCGTCCAGTGGCTACCTGGGGCAAGAGTGGTCCAGCCTTCCAGGATTCTAAGCAGTGGGAACAGCCAAAACAAAGGTGCTGAGTTGGGAGTGTCTAGTTGTTTCAGAAATAGCAAGGAGGCTGGCCTGGCTGGATACAAGAGAGTTAGGGGGAGAAGTAAGATCAGGGTCAGGAAGGTGACATGAGGCCTCTGCTGTCAGATGAAAGCTATTGTGGACTTGCATGCAGGTCCCTAAAGACAAACTACCCTCATAGTGCCATTGTTCCTGTGAGGACACTGAAGGAAACTATGAAGTGTCTGTCAGGTTTTTTGAGAAGGAAAACACTAGAAAGCATGAAGGGTTTAAAAACTGGGACAATCTTACATGACCAAATTCACATATTGAAGATACTTTATGATAGGGAGTTCCTGACTGCAGACATCAGTAAGGAGTAGCTGATCCCCTCATCCAAGTCTGTAATCAGATTTGTCCATTAATGCTCCAACCTACCCTCTGGTCACTGAAGGGCCAGGTTCGCTGGTTAAGGAGACTTCTGTCTTGACAAGAGCAAGTAGATGGGCACCGGAGGTTAGAACGAGATAGCCTGACCCCGGGGAAGAAATCCCCCTCCCAGGATCATTACTTCTGAACCCCTCACACCTTCTTAGCCTGAATGACATGCCTTTAGGGTCATGACTGAAAGCCAACAGCTGTGTTTCTTGAAAGGGGGAAATGAGCTTCCACCTCCTGGTCTTCCACTCTTGGTTCCAGTGTCCTGTGGTGAGACTAATGCTGAGTCCCCCAGAGTTCATGGTTGTCCCATCCCTAAGGATGATGAGGTATTAAAAAGAACAAGAGACTTTTCTCCCCAGGGTAAAACCAAATGTTAGGGTCATGAAATCTGGCTGGGTTTGTCACTCAAGTCCAAAAAGCCCAACACCCCCGAGTAGCACGCGGACACAAGAATGTGACATTCGTGTCTGCAGCAGGCCTGGTGAGGGCCCGACTGCAGCCTCTGGGAAGGAAGCGCCATGCTTAGAGCATTTATATTTTCCATGCTGCGGTGAATTTGGAACCTTCCCTCAGCTCAAGACAGAATAAATTTACTCCAGCACAAATCTCTTGATCATTTCTCCTTCAAATGTGGGAAAACAGCACTGAGAAGGTGGAAAGTGTGGAGCACATCATAAATCCAGGGACACAGGAACTCAGAAAGCTGCATGAGGCACATAAAGGAAGCACTGTGCTTTCATATTATTTTCTGTTTAAAATCGACATGTGTGGTTTCAGACAAAGGCCTTTTAGTGTGGAGGAGAGAAGGTTCAGTGTTTCTCCTTTTGAAAAGCAGAGGAGTGTCTGGAAGAGACAGCAAGGAGATGTGCTCTGGGGTGTAATCTGCAGGAAACTAAAAATAAAACGACAGTACTTTCGAATAACTGCCCTTAGAAAACAACCGTGTAGCTGGCTTCCTGGGATGTAAGTGCCCGACTCCACGTGCCAGGGAGTCCCATCTTCATGTGTGGCATTACAAAGGGGACAGGTGTTTACTGACATCATCCCCGAGCTGGATCCATGCAGCAGAGATTACTAACTGTCACTTAGAATGTCCCTGTTCCTGTTGCTCCCTCTCTCTGACATAGGAGTGTTTATCAGAGCCCCGCGTTTTCTTTAAAATATTTGTCTTCAAGTATTTTGTTATACAGAGAACCAGAAGCATGTGACAACCTCTGCTGCATGTGGTACCAGCTGTGTAATCCTGGGTAAATTGGTGAATTTCTATGTGCCTCAGTTTCCTCCTCTGTAAAGTGGGATTGATAATAGTGGTTACCTCTTTGGGTTGTTGGGAATTAAATCAGTTAATATATGAAAAGCACTTTCTGTACACTGACTCCCAGGGTTATATCACAATGTGATATTCTTATCCATCTAATTCTCTTAAATAGCCCAACCTTAAACATTAACACTATCATTTTGGCTTCCTGTTTAAAAAAACGGGGGGGGGGGGCGTCAATACTCTCAGTAGACTTCATCAAAGAGATTAAAAAAAAAAAAGATGTCATGTAAATCTACTTGTCTTCACTTGAATCTACTTATTTCCCAACTCATGACCACTTGTGAACTTTGCCCCTGAGCATCCGTTGTCCCTTCTTCTGGTCACAGCACCACAACTTTGTTTGGGGGAACTCCCCTCTGTCTTGGATATCTTCTTCTTGGGCTCCCATTCAAGGGGCCTGGAAAACCCTCTCCTTCTTCCCCAGCTCTCCCAGTAGAAGGGGGGGGGGCCTGTGACCCAAGCTTTGCTCATCGTAGTTTCTGTCATTGGGATCTGAGTCTTGAGCTGCAGGAATCGAGCACTGGAGGAAACTGCTGATGGCATTTGAGTCAGGCTGCTGTGCCTCAGGAAGCAGTCCCAGACCCCAGAGTTGCCCCCGTTCTTGGCATTTCAGAACTCCTTTGTTTACCATTTCCTTTGAGTTCCTCCAGATCCTTCTAATAAACTCCTTGTCCCTGTGTTAGCCAAAATGTACCTTTTTCACAACCAGAAACCCCAACTGCTGCAACTCCTGTCCCCTTATTTAGACTACTGTGATCTTTACATAGCTGCATTCATACAATTCCGTTGCCCGACACGTCAGCTGGTTATTGATGATGGTTAGGACTTTAAAGCAGCTGAAAGACAAGCTAAAAACAAATAAAGACTCCTCTAGTCATGAACGGATTTTTAAAGCTGAAAGATATTGGGATGACATAACGGCCAACGAAGGAAGTCATGTCCAAGAGGTAGTGGGCTACTCTGGTGTCTAGGAGTAGTGCAAAGTGAAGAAGAACCAGGAACAGGCTGAGGGTGAAAACAAGAAGAAAGCATTAAGTCAGGTTCTCAGTAAGGAGCGTTCGGGGAAAGGGTGACGCAAAAGCAACCGGAGGGACCAGAAGGAAAGGCAGGAAGGTGGGCAGAGAAGAGGAGGGTCAAGTGGGGAAATAGGAGCACTGGGGGCAATTGTTGAGATACAGGTGCCACGAGAGAGAAATGCAGCATTTTACTTAGGATTGTCCCTGGGTCCCTTACCCCCAAGGGAGCTTCGACAGGAGCGGGTGGGTGGTGAGACAAGTATTTCTGAGAGTGAGGAGGGGTGTGGGATATAAGGGAAAGAAAGGAAACCCAAGATATATTCTCTGACTTCACACTTCAGTTTTGGCTAGCCTTGTGGGGGAGTGACGCATAGTGGGGAAAAGGACATGTGACAAGAGAAAGTGGATAAAGAAAGGAAGGGGCAGACAGAAGAGCAAAGAACTGAAGTAGGAGAAGTAGCACCAGAGTGGCCAGAGCACCACCCAGGAGCCCATGCCCGTCCACCAAGCACTTCCCAGTCCCTGCCTGCACAGAGGAGCCCCTTCCGGTAGGAAAGAGCCTCTCATGCTGGTACTAGGAGGAAATAACTGCCCCATTAGGCCTGGCTCAGAGGTGCTTGCCTGTCTATAATCCCAGCTTCTCAGGAGGCTGAGGCAAGGCCAACCTGGGCAACTGAGCAAGACCCTGTCTTAGGAAAAAACAGACCTCCCCATTAGTGATTGACCAAAACATTGTTAAAAATGGCAGAGATATATTAGCCATGCTTCCGAAAGTGGCGATTTCTAGAGCATTAGCATTCATATTCTGCTTTCACTCTACTTAGCAAAGTCTAACTCCTTAATGTTTCAGGAAACCCATGAGACCTTTGGATTTTCTCCTGGCCCACCAATAGGTTCTCTCAACTTATCTTGGCATTACATCTGAGACAAGGACCCAAAGTGAAGGTTAGAAGAAAAGTAACCATGCAAAGAGCAAGAAATACAGCAAGATTAATTAGAGAACTCAGGGCCCACATCCCATTTGGGTAGAATCTAATCCAAACAGGGAGGGTCAGATTGGGCCCCAGGGAGGCCCAAGCTGCCAGGGAACAGATGTTCTTTTATCCTTCTAGTATGAAGACAAGTCCCTACGTGGAATGACGTGAAGTCTGGGCAATGTGGTATATTTTCCAATTATTAATGATGAACGAGGTATACTCAAATCCATCTTATCATGCCAGTGAAGCTATTTCAGAAACAAACTTTTTAAAAAATGCTTTTCAGCACCACACACACTCACGAAATATTCCTGCTGAATCATTCCAGCAGAAAAGAGCTCAAGGTAGCATTGCCCGTTGCTGGTATGACCCACTTCTCCTGCGAACAAAGATGAGATGCCTCAGTGCCAGCAGAAGGCTGGAATTAGAAGTAGCTCACTCAGGAACCACACTGCATCCATCAACTATCATTTTAAGAAACAAGATTTGAAAATGAACACTCTGTGATTTTTAACTTTATTTATCATGGATTCTGAAATTGGATGTATGAATGTTTTGTTCCAAGAATAAAAATTATCTTTTGCTCTCATGGCACAAGTAAAAGTTATTTTTTTCCTTCAAAGGGGAGAAAAATTACCATGTGTTGAAAGGAAATCAAACAAATAGCTAAACTCTGCAACACGCAACAGTCAGCTCAGGTCTACAGTTGCCCTGATGACATTCTGTCAGATTTTATGAGATTTCTCAGAGGCATGTATGTTTAGATCACCCTGAAGATGACCACAAGGGCAGCAACCTAATATGACATTTAATAACCCTTGCTTCCAAGGGCATTTGTTCTTCATTCTATTGCACATTCAACCTTTTCTACATTACTGTTTTCCTACTTCTCTGTGAAATTAGAACCTCCATCTAATTAATATTTTATTCAAAAAGAATTATATTAAAAAAGTATTAACCCTTAAACTTAGAAATTTGACCTATTGTACCATATTAACTGACAGATCTATTTTATGAATTATTCTTTTAATTTTTAATTATATCACCCTTTTTCTACTTTTTTAAATTGGTTCTTTTTAGTTATGCATGACAGTAGAATTCATTTTGATATAATTGTACCAGCATGGAATATATCTTATTCTAGCTAGGACTCCATTCTTATGGATGTACTTGATGGTGGGATTCACTGTGATGTATACATATAAGTACACAGGAAAATTATTCCAGATTCATTCTACTGTCTTTCCTTTTCCTACACCCACTCATTTCCTTTTGTTCTCCTTCATCTAATCCATGGAATACTATTCTTTCCCTCTCCCCTCATTGTGGGTTAGCTTCCACACAGAGAGAACATTCAGCCTTTGGTTTTGGGGACTAACTTATTTCACTTAGCATAATAATCTCCAGATTTATCCGTTTACTTGCCAATGTTATAAAATCATTCTCCTTTATGGCTGAGTAATACTACATTGTGTATATATGCCATGATTTCTTTATCCATTCATCTATCGAAGGGCATCTAGGTTGCTTCCATAGCTTCGCTATTGTGAATTGAGCTATAAACATTGATGTAACTGTAACACTGTACTATGCTGATTTTAAATCTTTTGGATATATACCGAGGAGTAGAATTGCTGCATCAAACAGTGGTTCCATTCCTAGTTTTTTGAGGAATCTCCATAATGCTTTCCAGAGTGGTTGCACCAATCTGTAGTCCCACCAGCAATGTTCTACTTTTTTTAATTATGGGAAAAGGTCCAGATATATGAAAGTAGGAAGAAACCAGAAGCACAGAGTTTGGCATACTTGCAGTATTATTCTTATTAATATTTAAGTTGCCACCTCTGTGTCCTTCAGTGTAGACCCTGAGTCCATTTACTATGACTCTAGGTGATCTTTGATAGCTTCTGTTTGGTTTTCTAAACATTCACCAGTTCTCCGATACCAAATGTCCTACAATTCTACTCAGTTCTAACACTAACGGCCCAAAGATTATATAGACCCTACAGGTTAAAGGCTCAGTCCTGAAACACTGCCCCTACTTCAAATGCCACCTACAAATGGGGTCCTCGGGCTACTCACACTTCTGCCAAGTGGACAACAAATTCAGGGATTCTCACCTGATCCCCACAATTCCCTAGAATGACTCCTAGAACTCAGAAATGTATTTACAACCACTATTTATTATGAAGGATACTGTCGAACAGCCAGATAGAGAGATGCGTACAGCAAGGGCAGTAGGCAATGGGGACAGGTGATGGACTTCCACAGTTTCTCAGGGCATGTCACCCTCTTAGCACATCCATGTACTCACCAAACCAGAGGCTCCCTGAAAATTTCATTTTGTGGACATGATTGATGAACTCTATCTCCAGCTCCCCTTCCATCCGTGGAGGTAGGAGGGTGCTGGAGTGTAGATCTGAAATGTCCCCAAAAGTCCATGTGTTAAGGGCCTAGCCCCGACCCACAGCACTACCACATCAAGATGTACTATGCTGCCACAAGCCCAAAGTAACAGGGTCAAGTGAGCATGGACTGAAACCATGAACCCAAATAAATATTTCTTTCTTTTAAGATGATTATTTCAAGTATTTTGTCATGGTGACAGAAAGCTGACTAACGAAAAAGGAGGAAAATAAAAGTCCGAAACCTCTTGGTTCTGACAACTCTCATCCTGATGCTGTCTACAAGCCCAACAAAAATTACCTCATTAGCACAAACTCAGGTGTGGGAGAAAGAGCTCATTATGGATAGCAAAAGATGTTCCAGTCGCTCTGGAAATGTCAAGGGTTTTAGGAGATCTGTGCCAGGAAGCAGAGACAAAGAACTGTCTTTCTCAAAGGACAAGATGTCCTAGGCTCACTTTGTACATTGCCTGCCTCAAAAACTCAGCAGCAGACATTTCAAGGAACCAAAGTGTCCTTTAGTGGGGAGTGATATTTAAAGACCACAATCGGTACATGAACAATGTTTGTTGCTACTGGGTTAACCTTTGTTTGTGGACTTTTTAAGTGGACAGAACTAGAAAACTTCTCTTAAAATTCCTCATGTATTCAACTGATACTTGCAATTCAAGTCCAGGAATAGATAGTTTTATTCAATTTCTTATATCTCCCAAACTGAAAATTTTAGAATTTGATTTAGAATGACATATAATTACTCCTTTGCTTTGTCTCAGGTGAACAATATCAACCAGTAATATGACTTTTGAAAATAACTTATGAAAAGATTACACCAAGGGTATATCCACTTGAGATGTGCTATCTAATTACTCTCTTTAAAGTCATTTGATATAAGTCCTTTCTGCCAATGACCAAATACATAGTAAGGTTGATTTCATTTCATTTCTACCTTCTAAAGATTGCTTTTTAAATTTAATTTGTATAACTATATAAACTATTTTCACAGTTCCAAATCAAATAAATATAATAAGCAGATTTTTTGAAATATTTTATTTGTTCTTTTTAAATATACATGATAATAGAGTCTATTTTGAGATATTATACTTGCATGGAGTATAACTTATTCCAATTAGGATCCCATTCTCATGGTTGTACATGATCTGGAGTTTCACTGGTGGTGTATTCCTTAATGAACACAGGACAGTTGTGTCTGATTCATTCTACTGCCTTTCCTAGTCCCATCCTCATCCCTTCCCTCCATTCCCCTTTGTCTAATCCAATGAACCTCTACAACAAGCATATTCAAAGAAGCCTTAGTTGATATCTTTCTATTACATCCTCTCCCAATCTTTATAGATGAAAAAAATTTAAATCAACTTAACCTGTCAGTGTTTGTTTTAAAATATAATCATGTGTGTAGTCTTTTCTATTAAAAAAAAAAAAGTATGCATCTTAACTCTAAGGATTTCTAAGCTACAGAATTTTTTTATTTTTATACTGCGGCAGCATCTACCTTAGAAGGAAGGGGAGAGAGAGGGAGGACAGGCCACTGGTGCTTACAGAGCACTTGTTGCATGCCAGGAACATTCCCAGTATATCTTTAATCCTCACTGTAACTCTCAGATGAGGCGTTACAATCCACATTTTTAAAATACAGGAACTGAGGTTCAGAGAGGGTTGTCCAAGGTTACTTGCCCAGCAAATTAGACACAGAACTGATGTTGGAACTCAAGCCTTTCTCACTCCAAAGGCAAGGTCTGTGCCACACACTACCTCAGTCTGATGGCTCTGCCCCAACCTCCCCTTCAGCTAATGATCACACGTTCACATCCACTCTCTCTGCTCCTCCAACCTGAGCATCCTAAGACACAGGCATTTCACTTCTCCTTCCATGCCCACAGTTTATAGTTTTACATAGTCCACATTTTTCTGCATAAAAATAAAGATAAATTAACACCAGAAATGGTTGACAAGGATCAGGAGTACCCTCTACTTAAGTGGACACTTCCAGACTTAGGACTGAAAAGAGGTTACACTATACAAAAAAAAAAAAAAATTCTATTTGTAATTTCAACATTTGAAATCAATATTTCATAAAATTTCATATTTATTCAGGTTACTAATAACACCATGATATGTCATCAGTGTCATATTATGTAAAAGAAAATAAAGACCTCCCTGGGAATTGGCTCAGCAGGAACAGAAAGGAGGGTATGCAGTGGAGTTGGGAACCTCAGCAACAGAACTCAATGTGACCCAAGTTAGAGGAATACCGCCACACATTTTACAAATCTATCAATCCTATGGTTTTGTTTCTGGAAGAACTTGTTAAAAGGCCTTTTTAAATCAGCAGAGTCTGGCTAGAACTGAGGGAGAAGGCTGGAGTGAAGTATCTCCCATTGTATAATAGGAGCCTGGAACTTTCGCATGATTCTCCTGGGAAAGTAGAGGAGAGGTAGGGACCTCAGAGCAGATAAGGGTGTTAGGGGAATGGTCTTAGAGGAAAGGCGCCCTACTGAGATGCAGGTGGAGATCTAAGGTAAAGCTGTCCACAAACGCTCTGCTCTGATGCTCCTCTGTGTTCAGCAGCTTTGCTATACTGTGCTTCGGTGAAGGACCAGCAAGGTGGTGGAGGCGAAGTGACATCAACAGAGAGAGGCAATCACAGAAAGTAAGGCCTTGCCAGGGATGAGGGTTCACCTGGGCAGGGATTAGGAGCCACCCATGATCACAAGTGAAGCATGGCCCCTGCCCAACCTCCTACCTTGGCATCCTTAGCCACTTAGGAAAGGCACTGTCTTCGCACAGAACACTGGATATGGATGTCCTAGGAGAGCTGAGTAAAGGATTAGAACCTTTCAGCCATCCTTTCTTAGGTACGTGGTTTGAAACATTAACAAGAAAAAAGCATACAAATTATTAATAAGTTTTAGCTAACTTGGGGATCTTCATAAGGAAGCGAAGACCCAAAGAAAGAGGCAATCTGTGCATTCTTTACTTAGGTTTGATGGAACAGAATACATGATCTAATGGTGATAAACGGGAGGGATTTAGCAAGGCTCATTTGCTCGGATTCCTCTAGCCTTCCTCTCAGGCTTCCAAGATGAGGATGTTCCTTCCTTATATTAGATGAGGGCATTATGACCTGCTTCAGGGGAAGGTCAGAGAATTCCTCCTAGAATTGATGACCTTCTTCAGGGCAGAAGGGAGAGGGAAGGCGTGACTTTCCACTTCTACAGTTCTCCCAAATGCCATGGTAGTGAACCCCATCAGCAGCCCAGCACAGTCTGAGACTGTGCAAACATTAAGATTATAATAAAAGAAGGCCTGTGAAAATGCTGTAGTATACTTTTTTTTAATTGAGGATAAAAGCTATAATTACCTTTAAGATTATAATACCTATGATGAAGAACATTTGTTCCTCAAAAAAAAAAGACCAGTTTTCATTTTCATATCTAGGAGACACAACTGAATATCTCCAAAATTCTATTGTGGAAAACTACATGTTGTAATCAGAGGAGCCAAGGTCTCAGCATCACATGAGGTAGGTCTTAGGTTGGTGGAGGGGACTTTTATAAACTATTCATTTACATTTTCTTTTTCATAATATAATGTGACAATTTTTTCTAAGTCAAGTTCCATCACTGTCTCCTAGAATTGAATAACCAAGTTAATAACATGATTTAACATTCACAGGCTAAATAAGTGGCACACTCTTTTCAGCCCTATTTGCCATGAAAAGGTGGTAGGTATAGTCTAAAGATGGATTCTTCTTCATGCAAAAGACCACCTTAAAGTTTTGAAATGATGTGATAAATCAATCTAACAGCATTCTTAGCTAATGAAGGAGTCTTATATTACTATGGTTGACAAGAAATGCTTTCTTTCATTCATTCCTTTCTTCAACCACTCACCTGCCAAACAAATATTGATCACCTGCTGTGTGGTAGGCATCATGCTGGTGACTAGGGTGATATAACAGTAAGTATCAACAGACACCATCCCAAAATGTGAGACTGTGACCAGTGTTATAAAATGAGATTTGACTCCATCAAGGGGATTGGAGAAGCCCTCCCTGAGAAAACAGTTTTGAGAGCTGAGATCTGAAAGAAAGTTAGAAACTGCTTATAGTGAAGAGGGCAGCAGAAAGTATTCCAGTAGAGGAAAATAAATGTGCAAAGGCCCTGTGGCAAGCTTTTTAAAAAGAAAAGATCACTGTGGTTGGTGTGATGGAGGCTTGTGGATAAAGAAAGGCCCACACCTTCCTGAACCCAACCTCTTATTTTTTAACTATTGAGTCACTGAGCAAATTGAAGTCACCAGGTATGAGTTTCTTCTTTTGTATTCAACATCATTAATCTCTTGTGTAATTATATCTATACCTTCCTTAACTCTCTCTCTCTCTTCCTTCTTAGAGAATAATGGGTCCCTCCTTACATTCAACCCAGGAGGCTTAAACTTTGTTAAAGTTTGGATCTGGAATAGATCTGGAATGCCCCCCAAGGGTGCATGGGTTGAAGGCTTAGTCCCCAGCTAGGTGGAAACTTAAGGAGGTGGGGCCTAGTTGGAAGAAGGAGGTCACTGCGGGTATGTCCTTGAAGAGCATATCATTCCAGATCCCTCCTCCCTCTCTCTGCTTCATGGCTACCATGAAATGGGCATCTTTGCTCCTCCACATGCCCCCCACCATGATGTTCTGTCTCCCCACAGGACCAGAGCCAAGTGACAATACACTGACACCCCTGAAACCAAGCGCCACTAAGTTGGTTTTCTCAGGTATTTTGTCATAGCAACAGAAAGCTGACTAATACAGAGGCCAGTGAATTTCATGAGGCCTCCATTAGAATATGACCTCTCAAG
Source organism: Sciurus carolinensis (assembly GCF_902686445.1). Lineage (NCBI taxonomy): Eukaryota > Metazoa > Chordata > Mammalia > Rodentia > Sciuridae > Sciurus > Sciurus carolinensis. The sequence goes on along the minus strand of NC_062216.1, from coordinate 93,925,467 downwards.
TCAGAATGCTTGAAGGGATCTTGAGTCTGGTTACTTAACATCTCTAAACCTCAGTGTTTTCATGTGTAAAAAGTAATTTTATAGAGGTTTGTGGTGAAGATTTAATAAATACTGCATTGTTTGGCACATGGTAAGTGCTCAATAAATGCTAATAAATTAGTAGCCTCATTTCCACCAGGGCTCTGTTCTGTTAGGTTCTTCTTTCTATTTTCTGTACTTCCAACTTCCATTCTAAATAAGACATACAATGGTATTTTTTAAAAAACAAAGGCTTTGAAGTCATTATTATCTTTACATGGGAATCATTTAGCTCAGTGTTTAAATCCTGGCTCTGCTACCTCCTCATTGAGTGACCTCAGGGTAACATTTTCCTCCTATAGAAAAAGGACATGGCTATGTCTAACTTGTTGCAAAAGTCAGGAAAAATCTTCTAGCACAATGCTTGTTATGTACAGCAGAGACAAGTGTGACAAAGACAATGTCTATTTACTTTCAGTGAAAAGGGGTGCCAGCAGAGGTTGTAATGACAGTGTGGTAACGGCAGTTCTACTTCTTTCCTTTCATTCTTTCCTAGTTGAAGTCTTCCCGACATCCTTAGCCTCATTATCCCCACCTCTCCTCCTAGTCTTACCCAGGCACAAACACTTGGCATATTAATATCTTCTCTCCAGAGGGGGTGGGGGGAAGGAAAAATAACAGAATGAGACAAACATCATTACCCTATGTACATGTATGATTACGCAAATGGTGCGACTCTGCTTCATGTACAACCAGAGAAACAACAGTTGTACCCATTTGTGTACAATGAATCAAAATAAATTTTAAAAAATAGAAGTAAAAACTTTTAAACAATATCCTCTCTCCACCCTCCAGAGCCTGTTCACACCTCTACCATGAAACTACAGTGAAGCTGCTCCCACCAAGCTGTTCTTCCTGGTTTTCAGCTTGCTGGACACTCTGCTGTCCTTGCTCTATTGCACTTGGCACCACAGATGTCCCCTTCTTAATAGTTTTCTGGTTTGGACTCTGCACCCTCTGCCTCCTTGGCTCTATCCTTCCCTGTGTGCTGGGACTCCCAGCTTTACCCCCACACTGTCCTGCTCAGTCTACACGCCGTCCCTGAGCAATCTTACACACTTCATCGTCCCCTGGCTATCCACACCCAGATAAAATAACACCACCTCCAGCTCTGCTCTGTCTTCCCAGACCTTCCCATGTACTGGAAATCATTAACTGCATAAAACAAAGGCGAATATATTTCAAAACATCATCCTGTCCTTCCCCAACTCCAAGACACACACACACACACACACACACACACACTCACACACACACACACACAGTCTTCCTAAACCCTTCCTTATATTCTCTATCTTGGTGGTAGAACCAATTATAGTCATGTTATCAATAAAGATCTATTGAATGCTACTGAGCACTCACACTCACCTAGGCGATACTGGCAGCTGAACCTTCAGGCATTCCACCTCTTCCTCCTCTCATCCCCCACATTCTATCCTCGGAACACGCTTCTGACTGCTGACCAATTTTGTCTCCCCTACTGCTGCTGAAGTAACTTACATTCTCATTATAGTGCATTCTCATTATAGTCTCCTAAACTGTGTCCAGTCAGCGGTCTCTTCCACTCCAGTCCGTGTTCCACGTTGCCACCAGAATTGGCTTAAGAATGTGATTTAATCATACTAATTCTACAGGTAAACAAATCCCTTTCCCTCCAGTATCCCAGAACTTTTCTCAAACTCATATCTGAGCACTTAACAGGACTCATTATAATTACTTTTCTATATTTTAATCTCTGACACTAGACTATGATCTCCAGGCAGACCTGGGCTTTGTCTACGTCTCTTTGTATTTTCAGAGCCTCATACATATGGCATGTTGTAGACAATCAATACACATTTGCTGAATAAACAATTAAAGGAGTTAAAAGTAGAGATCAACATGCCCAAGAAACGGAAAAGGCACTGTGTGCTGTGCAGCTCTGTATAACCAGTTGCTACAACAGCTAAGCACAGAGGTAAGAAAAGAGTTAGGGAAAGTAGGTTGTGTCCATGCTGTGAGCTAGTACGTCAGGTGAAGTTTGTACTTTATCCCATGGTGACTGAGAATCTGTGATGAGTCAGTTTACGAATTCTAGTTTGAAATTCTCACTGTATAATTTTTCTGAGTCTATAGTTGGAAATTGCTATCACTTTTATCAAATTTTGATAGCTGAAACAGAAACCTTCTTAACCTCTAATTTAAGTGCCACAAAGTCAGGTAAATCACAAAACACTGGAAGAGTTAGAAAAACTACCTAAGCAGAGGATCGATGATTCCAGGGCCCAGATTCACAAGACCTCAGTCATGATAAACAAAGTTGCCCCATCTATGTGAGTCTCTCCCTCACCTACCGTGGTCTGCACCAACCAACGTGGCCACACTGTTCAACTCAGTTCTCAATTCAGGTTTCACACAACTTCATCTGATTGGTGGAACTTGGATTATATTTGAAATCTTTGCCACAGGAGGGCCTGGAAAATATGATTGATGGCTTTCCCCGTCTCTACAATACTAGAATGAGGTTGGAATGGATGGTAAGTGTCAATCACAATTTGTATGCTCCTAAGTCTGTATTTTACTTCGGGGTCAAATATTTGGTCCTATATATCAGATGATGCATTAATCGTCTACTACCCCAATAACGTCAGGTAGCTAACAATACCAAATGACGCAGTGGTCTGCAACAAAATGCTTGTACACTGTTACTCTAAAATCTGCAGGCCAGCTGGGTGGTTCTGATTCAGGTTGCAGGTGGGCTATGGGCTGTTCTGTCTTCATCTTGAAGCCAGCTGGAGGGGCAATAGAATAAGGAATTTGCATTTCTTGTAATAGACCCCAGAAGTGCAAGGGGGAAAGCCAAACCTCATGAGCAAAGTAAGAAGCTCTCTATTATTTCTTCCTAAATGCTAGGGAACTGCAAAAGTGCCTTTTGTGTGTATATATCGTAGGAATCAAGATGCAAGAGCAATCTGCCTTCAAAATCAAACCAGTTCTGAGGAATTCGAACTTGGCAAGATGAGATGGAGACTGAGTCAGAGCATCAGAATCCTGTGAGAAAAGAAGCTAGGAGAGGCTCAGAAACATTTCTCTTGGATAAGTTCATGTTTCTTGGACCATTCTTGCTATTTCCATGTTGTTGCCCCCATTCATGCATATAATTAAGTACTGAGCACCTAGTATGTACCAGGTGGTGGACCAAATACCAAGGAGTCAATAATAAAAAAGATAGTTGTGGTTCCTGGAGTCAGGGAGCTCAGAATGCAGAGGCAAAGATGGGCAAATGTGGAGAGCAGTGACAGAGGATAGGAGAGCAGTGACTGAGACTGGGGATCTCTGATGACCTCATGGATGTGGCACGCCCAGTGTCTGGGAATGTTTCTGTGCAAGGGCACAGGATGCTTAGCTGCTGTGGCAATGCCCTGCATGAGGAGGCTCTGTGCAAGAGTCCTATCAGCTCTGATCTTGATCTCAGGCACATAGCTCCTGGGAATAGAAGAATCCTTAAGCTAGACAACCACAATGTTTCACCAGCTCTGCTTCTCCTGAGCCTGCCCGCTTTAAAGTAACTTTTAACAAAGGACTTTGTTGAGAGCTACACAAAGCTCCTAACATTGCACTTTGAAACTGTAGATTGCAACTGCAGAAAAGCTACACAGATGTCCTAGTTTCTGTAACTTTCCTGAATACAAAGAATAATGCTTGCATAGTCTTTAACCTGATAATGAGACATTTATAAATAAAGATTTCTGGCATAATTCTTTACAACTGTGTCTCCATCAGAGAGCAGAGCTCCACCTGATCCCAGCTTTATCTTCAAAATCTGTGTCTGTGAATCTTTATTTTCTAATCCCCCTTCCCCCCTCCCCTGAACAGAATTTGGCCATGCTGGTTGCAGCAGGCAAGTTGCTGGGGGTGTCCAACAGAGTGGTAAGTTCTGGGGGGCAGGGAAGGAGTGAGAATTAACCAGAGAAAGGGAGAGTTTTCTATGTGCTAGGAAAAGTGTGTGTGAAGCCAGAAACATGGTGCTTGCCATGCTACTCTAAGATTCACGTAGCTGGAGAAAAGGTTGAAGCCTGGAGCATAAGCTTCAAAAGGTTGAAGTTTGGGCCACCTCATGAAAGCCTGGTCAGGAGGAAAGAGCTAAAAACTGAAGAGTCTTCACTTGGGTCCTCAGTATTTAGCAAGATGTTTAGAGAGGAGAATCTGTGGGTATAATTGAGAGCTCTCTTGTGTCAGAGAGACAGAGGAAATGGTGAAGCTGACTTGGTGAACCAAGGTAGGGCTCCCTCTCCTGGTTATCAAAGGAAGCTGGGGGGAGTATGTGCTCCCCTCTCCCCCATCAGAAGATATATAAAAATCACATGGTGGATTTCCACAAACACACTACAAGGTTTTTACCACCATCTTCCTTTTTCCCCACTTTTCTCAGCCATCATTGCCTAGAAGCAAACCACTTCCCTTACTATGTCTGACAGAGAAAAAGGTGGAGAAATACTACCTTAGAGGTTCTGGGCTTTGTTAGCATAAGGGAAGCCATATAACTCTGAATGCGTGTGTGCATGCAAGCACATGTGTTTTCTGGTGGGGATGGATACACGGCCAAATCTGCATTTTAGAAAACATCTTTACTCCTTGGGAAGGAGAAAAATAGGTTGATACCATAGACTGAACATTTGTGTCCCTCCAAAATTCATATGTTGAAACCTAACTCCCAAAGTGACAGTATTCAGAGGTAAAGACCCTAGAAGGTGATGAGTTTGAGGGTAGAGTGCTCATGAATGGGATTAGTGCCCACATAAAATAAACCTCAGAGAGCTTCCATGTCCCTTCTGCCATGTGAGGACAGAGCAAGATGATGAAAAGACAACGGCCTATGAGCCCGGAAGCGGGTCCTTGCCAGATACCAAATCTGTCAGCACCCTGGTCTGAGACTTCCCAGCCTCCAGAACTAAAATGCACTTCTATTGTTTATAAGCCACTCTTTTGTTATATTTTGTTAGAGTGGCCTTAACAGTCTGGGACAGTTGACCAGATGGAGGTACAGTAATTAACCTGTGAGAGGTGAGAAGTGAGAGACAATGAGTTCTGTATTAAGATAGTAGCTGTTAGGATGGAAAAGTAGGTCAAACTGCTCAGACATTGACATTAAGGATGACCCTGAGGCATCTGACTTGGGCTGGAGAAAGCCCTTCCATGTCTTCCATGGGATCCTCTTAGCCAATGCTCAGAACCTAAGGGTCCCCTAGGAACTTCTGAAACACTTAGGCTAAAATAGACCACCAACTTCTGAATTTCACCATAATCCCAATATTTAAAAGGGAATATATTTTTAAATTATTTCAAAATCACTTTTACTAGACAATTTGCCCCTCACCTACATAAATCTCCATGGTCAACATTCATCTGGATGCCCTGTGCTAAATCATCTAATCAGAGACTTTGAGGCACTGTAGATTTCTTAAACCAAATATGTGGAGAGTTAAATAACCATCTTAAAATATTAAAGGAAGGAGCTACTGTACAATTCAGTGACTAGGGTAAGTCAGTCAAATTATTACTGGCTGTAATTATCACCCCCATAGCTGTTAAATTCTTTACCTGCAGCAGAGTAGAACTCCAGAGGTGAGAAATTCTTTCCTGCCTTTGAAAACGCCAAGGAAAAAACCCAAAGGAGTAACTTCCAATACGAACCTTAGAAATCAAACCTACACTGTACACAAAGACAGGACAGGCGAAGGGAAAAGCACAGCCAACGTGGAAAATAACTTACTGGAAAGTCAAAGGTCTAATGTTGGTTTTATTTAGAAATTACCTCCTACAGTGACTTGAGGGCATAGATTAGAAGGCTGTAGCACTCCAAAGCAACAAACAGTGGAAAGAAGAAAGAATAGTAAAAAGAAGTCAGGGTAGATAGTCCCCATAGCATTTTTTACTAATTCATGTTAAATTTAGCTATGAATAGATAGCTTTGCTATCATCAGGAACACAAAGAAGAGTAATGAACAGGATGGAGGAGATGGTATCAGGAGAACATGAGAGCATGGAAGGTTCTAGGAAGCAGAGACAAAAGCTGCTTGGATAATCACCACTGTCTTTTTTTTTTTTTTTTTTTGTACCAGGGATTGAACTCTGGGGCACTCCACCACTGAGCCAAATCCCCAGTCCTATTTTGTATTTTATTTAGAGTCAGGGTCTCACTGAGTTGCTTAATGCCTCACTTTTGCTGAGGCTGGCTTTAAACTCTCCATCCTCCTGTCTCAGTCTCAGCCTCTAGAGCTGCTGGGATTACAGGCATGCACCACCAAGCCCAGCTTCACCACTGTCTTTAAAGGAACAATTTAGGTGAACCCTGAATAGGCAGAGCTTTCCTGCCTTTCTACAAGATCTACCTTACCAAACACTTCCCCCTACCCCCATGAAACTCATGGTCTGAAAGTTCTATTACTTTCAATCTTGGAAGAGATATCAACCTTTTAATGAAGTTTAAAAAATACACAGGGCCAACAGATCCCCCAGCTAACCAAAATGTCTTTCTTTTCTTTCTTTCTTTTCTTTCTTTCTTTCTTTCTTTCTTTCTTTCTTTCTTTCTTTCTTTCTTTCTTTCTTTCTTTCTTTCTTTTCTTTCCTTTTCCTTCCTTCCTTTCTTTTTTCTTTCTTTCTTTCTTTCTTTATTATTGGGGTATGGGGGTGTTGAGGACTGAACTCAGGTACTTTACCCCTGAACCACATTCCCACTTCTTTTTATGTTTTATTTTGACACAGGGTCTTGCTAAGTTACTAAGGGTCTCACGAGTTGCTGAGGCTGGTCGCAAACTTGTGATCCTCCTGCCTCAGCCTTCCAAGTGCCTGGGCTTACAAACATGTGCCACAGCATCCCATGAGAGCATTCACTTCCAACCAACATCATTCACTTGTCCTATACATAAAATCAGTTTTTAGTATAAGGATTTAAGGACTTTTTTATCCTCTTTTATCCTCTGAGCATCTGATTTTTTTTTTTTAAATCCTTTAACTTTCCATTGATCCTTATGTCTGCAGCAGGGACTCAAAAGTGATCTGGTGACTCACACTGAATACAAAGAGAAACACTAGAAAAATTACTGAAAAACAAAATGTGTTCACACCCTCACATTCCTGAAATGTGATGATTTTACAGGAGTCTCCAGCCCCAAAGTAAAGCACACACACAAAAAGAAAGATAATAAAGAAAAAGAAGAAGAGGAGAAGGAAGAGGAGGAAGAAGAAGGGAGAGAGAAGAAGGAAAAGAAGAATTGGAGAAAGAGAAGAGATGGGAAGAGAGAAGGGAAAAGATAAGAAAAAGAATAGGAGGAAATTTGAACACACATTCAAAAGGGTAAAAATTAATGGTAAGTGTGGTTACATGAGTCTAGGTTTATATTATATTAAGACTGAATGAATTTTTTTAACTCTGAATGTTTTAATGAGCCAACAATGACCCTCATTTTCCTTCTTAGTGTGTTTGTATTTCTATAAGGACTTCAATGGTTTGGCTTGGTTTGGTTTGTCTATTCTGTGAACCTTGTCTGAAACCAGGAGAGTATAATATTAAGATCCAAGTATGAAAATAGTACCCTGGGGGATTCTCCACTTGGGGGGTTTTCAAGTCATATGTAGGCCATGGTAGCAGATTTTCCTTAGCTGCTGTAGCCCACCATCATAACATAAAGTGGCATCCCCGTGCTGACTACCAAAGTCAACCAAGTTGCATGAAATGCAAGTCAGTATGTGCCAACTTGACATCTGCATTTATCCTTATGGTTACAATAGGTCATTTCTTCTAATATCATAGTGTTCTATTGATTATTATATCTGTGGGCTTAGAATCCAGAATGAGGATAACTGACAAAACTAATTATATGTTCTTACTCCGACTTATCAAGACACAATAGAATGGGGTAGAGTTCCTGATACTGAGGTATGAGTTGTAACAAAGGATAACAGGCAGCTCTGCTCCGCTGCACATTACTGACTAGAGGGCTGAAACCCACAGAACTGATCCAAGGGGACTATAACATGGACTGGGCAGGCACAGGCCCTGATTCTGCCTTTATTCTCTGGATGGCACTGGGTAAATTACCAAATCCCTCCATGGCTTCTGTATTTGTTAAAGTTAATTTTAATAACATTTATCTTACTTGGGGTTAGGAAAAAACTTGAGGGACTGGGGAGATAGCTCAGTTGGTAGAGTGCTTGCCTTGCAAGCACAAGGCCCTGGGTTCAATCCCCAGCACTGCAAAAAAAAAAAAAAAAAAAAAAAAAAAAAACTTGAAAAAACAATATCTGGATAATGTGATAGCTCAGTCTAGGAGATCCTACAATAAAAGCATCATTCAAGGAGATAAATAAGGGGGACTAGTTTTATACTATGTGGTGCATCTAGGGACTTGACTGCTAAAAACAAGGAAACCTGCAAAAAGAAGCACACTTGTTTTGAGATTTGTTTGAATTCTACATGATTTTTTTCAATTCTAATATTGCTACATAGAATGCTTAAATCTTATAGAACATGGCATGAATTTGCATATAACCTACATACATCTTCTCATATACTTTAAATTATCTCTAGATTATTTATAATACTACTACAATTAAATATATGCAAACAGTTGTTGTTCTGTATTGTTTAGGGAATAAAGACAAAAGTCTGTATGTGTTCAGTACAGATGCAATATTTTTTCTGAATATTTTCAATTTGTGGTTGGTCAAATCCACAGTGGCAGAACCTACTAATACAGAGAGCCAACTGTACAAAGACTTACATTCTTAAAACAAATTTTTAATTTCAGAATAGTTTTATATGGGCCCAGTTTCTTTATTAAGCTCTTATATAAGGGCTGGGGTTGGGACTCAGTGGCAGAGCACTTGCCTAGCACATGTGAGGTACTAGGTTCGATCCTTACCACTGCAAACAAAAATAAGCAAATAAAATAAAGTCTTGCAATTCATCTACAACTACAAAAAAAATTTTTTTAAAGATCTTATGTAAGATACATTTGTCGCAACTAATGAACCCAGGTTGATAATTACTAATAACTGAAGTCCATACTTTATTGAGACCTATTTTAAAAGAACTTTTTTCAGCAGGAAATAGGATATTATAATTCTGGAGAGGAAAGCACCAGTAAGTATGGAATTTTGACGTCAACTGACCCTATCACCTACTAATTCAGAAAAGAGCACCTCAGGACGTGGACCAGGGCTCAGAGGACCAGTCTGGAGAAAGATATTCCAGTCTCAATGCTGGTCTGCACTATGAAAACCTCTCGATCTTTCATTAAGCCTAAGTTCTACTTCTTACCAAATGAAGAAATCGAGTTTGATGATTTTTAAAACTCCTTGCAATTTGAAATTCGGATTCTAGAATAACTGAAAACATTTTAATGTTTTCATGACAGAGGTTCAACTGTAGGATTTGAAAACTATAATTCTGGATTTGTCACCACCTTTTTCTTTTTTAGTGAGTTTTGTTTTCAATATTAACATACACTAATTTGACAAATTAATGAGATTCACTCTGATATTTCCAAACATACATAAATCATGCATTGATCATTTTCATCATCCTTCTTCTACCCTTTTCTCCTTCTTCCCCTCTCTCCTTACTTCCTCTGAACCCCTTTCCAGTCCCTAATAGTTCCTTTCCTACTGTCAGATCATTTGTTTTTTTCTTTAATTTCCACAAGAAAGAAACCATGTGATACTTCTCTTTCTGCATCTGGCTTATTTTGCTTAAAATGATGTCCTCCAGTCTTATCCATTCTCTGGCAAATGGCAAGATTTCATTCTGCTTTATGACTGAATAATGCTCCTGTGTGTATGTGTGTGTGTGTTCTCAGTCACATTTTTTTAACCATTCATCTGTTAACAGGCTGATTCCATATTTCTGTACCTTGGCAATTGTGAATAATGCCACCATAATCATGAGTATACATGTATATATTTTGTATGCTGACTTAATTTCCCTTGGATATACATCTAAGAGGGGGACAGCCAAATCATACAGTAATTCTGTGGTCAGTTTTTGAAGGACCTCCACGCTGTCTTCCACCCTGGCTGTGCTACTTTTCATTCCTGCCACCATTATGTAAGTGTTCCTTTTTCTCCATATCCTCACCAGCATTAGTTATGTTTTGTTTTCATTTTTGTAACAGACATTCTAACTGGGTGAGATAGAAACTCATTATAGTTTTGATTTATGTTTCCCTGGTGACTAAAAATATTGAGCACTTTTTCATATATTTATTGGGCATTAGTATTTCTTTTTTTTTTTTTTTTTTTTTTTTTTGAGAAGTGTCTATTCAGATCATTTGCCCACTGGATTGTTTTCTGCATTCCTTATATATTTTGGATATTAATCCTCTGCCAGATTAAAAAACCATCAAAGATTTCACCCCATTTGGTAGATTGTCTCTTCACTCTGCTGGTTGATTCTTTTGCTGTGTAGAAGCATTTTAATTTAATACCATCCTATTTTTCAATTCTTGCTTCTGTTTCCTGTACTTTTGGTGTCCTACCCAGGAAATCATTGCCTGTGTCAATATCCTGAAGTGTTTTCCTTGTATTTTCCTCTAGTAGCTTCAGAGCTCTAGGTCATGCCAGGCATAATCCCAGTGATTCAGAAGGCTGAGGCAGGGGCATCTCAAGTTCGAGGCCAACCTCAGCATCTTAGTAAGGCCCCAGGCAACTTAGAAAGACCCTGTTCCAAAATTAAAAAAAAAAAAAATTTAAAAGGGCAGGTAATTCCACTAGAAAACTTCTAGAACTCATAAATGAATGCAGCAAAGTAACAGGATATGAAATTAACACCCATAAAGCAATTACATTCCTGTACATCAGTGATGAATCTACTGAAAGAGAAATTAGGAAAACTACCACATAGTAATAGTGGCCTCCAAAAAAAAAAAATTTGAGAACCAATCTAAAAAAGAGCTGAAAGTCCTCTACAATGAAAACTACAGAACGCTAAAGAAAGAAATTGATGAAGACCTTAGAAGATGGTAAGATCTCTCATGCTCTTGGATAGGCAGAATTAACACTGTCAAAATGGCCATACTACCAAAAGCATTATACAGATTTAATGCAATAAAATTCCAATGACATTCTTCATAGAACTAGAAAAAGCAATCATGAAATTCATTTGGACAAATAAGAGACCCAGAATAGTCTAAGCAAACCTTAACAAAGAAAAGTGAAGCAGGAGACATCACAATACCAGACCTTAAACTATACTACAGAACTATAGTAACAAAATGGCATGGTATTGGCACCAAAATAGACATGTAGACCAATGGTACAAAATAGAAGACACAGACAAACTCACATAAATACAGTCATCTCATACTAGACAAAGATGCCACAAACGTACATTAGAGAAAAGATAGACTTTTCAACAAACGGTGCTGGGAAAACTGGAAATCCACATGTAACAAAATGAAACTGAACTTCTATCTCTTACCCTGCACAAAACTCAACTCAAAGTGGATCAAAGACTTAGGCACTAGAACAAGACCCTGGGTCTACTAGAAGAAAAAGTAGGCCCAAATCTTAACTATGTTGACCTAGGATCTGACTTCCTTACAAGACTCCTAAAGTGTAAGAAGTAAAATTAAGAATCAATAAACGGGATGGATTCAAACTAAAAAGTTTCTTCTCAGCAAAGGAAAACAGTCAGCGTGAAGAGAAGGCCTACAGAATGGGAGAAAATCTTTGTCACTTGCACCTCAGATAGAGCATATATAAAGAACTCAAAAAACTTAACACCAAAAAACCAAATAACCCAATCAATAAATGGGTTAAGGAACTGAACAGAGTCTTAAAAGAAGAAGAAATACAATCAATCAACAAATATATGAAAAAATGTTCAACATCTCTAGCAAGTAGAGAAAAGCAAATCAAAACTAAGATTTCATCTCACTGTAGTAAGAATGGCAATTATCAAGAATACAAACAATAGTAGGTGTTGGCAAGGATGAAGGGGGAAAAGGTACACTCATACATTGCTGGTGGAACTGCAGATTGGTACAACTACTATGGAAAGCAGTATGGAGATTCCTCAGAAAACTTAGAACAGAACCACCATTTGACCCAGCTATCCCACTGCTCGATTTATACCTAAAGGTCTTAAAATCAGCATACTGCAGTGATGCAGCCACATCAATGTTTATGCAGCTCAATTCACAACAGCTTAACTATGAAACCAACCTAGGTACACTTCAACAGATGAAGGGATAAAGCAAATGTGGTATATAGACACACAATGGAATATGACTCAGCCATAAAGAAGAAATTATGGCATTTGTCAGTAAATGGATGGAGTTACAGACTATCATGCTAAGTAAAATAAACCAATCCCAAAAAACCAAAGGCTGAATGTTTCTCTGTTATGTGAATGCTAACTCACAATAGGGTAAAGAACAATAGAAGTACTTTGGATTAGACAAAGGGGAATGAAGGGAAGAGAGAGGAAATGGGAAAAGGAAAGATAGAACGAATTGGACATTACTGTCCTATGAGCATATATGATTACACAACCAATGCAATTCTATACAATGAGAAGTTATACTCCATATATATATTGTATGTCAAAATACATTCTACTATCATGTATAATTAATAAGAACAAATAAAAAATATAAAAAATGCAATAAACATTTTCAGATCTTACATGAAGGTTTTGATCCATTTTGAGATAATTTTTACGTAGAGTAAGATATAGGGGTGAAACTTCAATCTTCTATATGCAGATATCCAGATTTCCAGCACAATGGTTGAAGAGGCTATCCTTTCACCAATGTATATTTTTAACATCTGTGTCAAGAATCAGTTGACTGAAGATGTGTGAATTTATTTCTAGGTCCTACATTCAGTTCCACTGGTCTATGTCTGTTTCATGGCATGTTGTTTTTGTTATTATGGCTCTGTGGTATGTCTCGAAATCAGGTATTGGGGTGCCTTCAGCTTCACTCATTTGCTAAAGATTGTCTTTAAGCTATTTGAGGTCAATTGTGCTTCCATATGAATTCTAGGATTCGTTTCCTAATTCTGTGAAGACTCTCATGGGTTATTTTGATGGGCAATGTGTTGACTCTATACATCACTTTGAACAATATGAACATTTTAACAATATTAAGTCTCCTAGTCCATGAACATGGGAGGTCTTTTCATCCTTTAGTGTCTTCTTTAGTTTCTTTCTTCAGTGTTGTAAAATTTTCATTGTACAAGTCTTTCATATATTCAGATAAGTTTGTTCCCAAGTATTTTATTTTTCTAGTGGCTATTATGGATGGGATTACTTTCCTAATTTCTTTCTCAGTGAGTTCAATTGTGGTTTATAGAAAATTGACTAATTTTATATCGCGTTCCCTGCCCGCAGAGAAACACGACACCTGGTTGAAGTTTCAATGCTTTATTGCGCGCTGTTCTTCTGCTTCTATTGTTTCTTTTTCTTATCTTATTTCTCTTTTTCTGCAGGGAAGTTACAGACCTTATATAGGTAAAACCACCAATCAAAGGAGAGCACACGAGGGAAAAGCGTGGACAGATACAGAGAGCCAAGCAGGGCATACCGAGATCATGCGTTGTGCATGAGACCAGAGAACCAGTCATAAAGACTTCCTTAAAATGATGTCAGATGTTTGTGCAAAAGTTAACTGCTCTGGCTCACTGCCAGGCGCCATCTTAGCCACACCTAGGGCCAGGGGTCCCGGGTACCCCGACAGTTCCCCCTTTTTTATTATAAAATTAAAGCTCGGGACCGTGCCTGTCTTAGGTTGAGTGGTCAGCATATGTCCTTACCCGTCATCAGAGTCTGCAGAGCATGCTGCAGCTCCTGTCTTAGGTTGGTACATAGCCACCTCCTTCATTACCCGTCTTTGACTACCGGTCCAGCATCGAGAGCCACACTTGTGGGGAGCTGCCGGCCTCTAGGGCGGTCATGGCCTGATGAAAGATAATCCGATCCCTGTTTCGGCTGGCTCGTAGACGCACAAACAGACGAGTGAGGAAAAGGATACCAATGAGGAGAAGCAGTCCCAAAGTGCCCAGACCTGCCCACTGTTTTACAAAATCGAAAGCAGAAGAAAACCATTTAGCCATCTCAGATACAGAAGCAATATGTACCCCAGTAGAATTAGCTTTGACAATTTCGGCTCTAAGTTGTGAGGTAAGATTATCAAATTGAGATGACCAAGTAGAAGTAAGGTAAAGTGACAAATTACTAGATAACTTAGCTGCAGTGCTGAAATTATCATATACAATAGGGGTAACACAAACAGCTCTTAAAGAGTAAACACATCCCAGTCCCAAAAGTTCTTGTAATATGTCCACTTGTTCTTGTAATAGGTCCACTCTTTGATTCACCAGGAGTAAGCCTGCCCTTAAATGTTGGTTTAAAGTCTCTTGAGTTTGTAAGGCAGTAGCTGTGTTTTCAGCTAAACGGTTGACTGCAGTCGCTGTCTGTATAGTAGTTGTCAATGCAGCAGCTGCAGTCGCGGCAGCCGCCGCCGATGCAACAACGGCTGCAACCACAGCTGCCGCGATGCCAAATTGTCTTTTATTTCTTGATAGTAGCACTGGTAATTCTGCATCTGTAACAGAGACTGGGATAGGTAGGAAGGTAGGGATGCGCATTAAGACCGCGCGGGAGAAATTGGTAGCATTCCAACATTGAGAAAGGTAGCAACTAGATTGAGAGCAATCAAGGGTTGTGTTATTGGAAATATTGGTTAGTAGAAACATAAAAGGAGGGAACACACAGGCTGGAGTGGATGAGAATGTAATGTTTTTAGTACAGTTAGTATTAGTCTCAGCTCCAGCATTTTTTCCGCTCCACGTCGAAGAGTTCCATTCGCATTGTCTAAAGGATCCTCCTTTAAGAGCAAAAAGAGGTTGTAAGTTAGTATATCCTGAAGTCGAGGTGAATAGCAACCAGCTATCAAAAGGATTAACGCGCTCCATGCCCATGGCGTCATGATCAGCAAAATTATCAGTGGTACGCTGGGAAGTAAAATTTGGTGTGAAGAAAAATCCATGTTGAACTGGGGTCGCTCGCTTTGTATTTTGACAACCTGTCCAAATGGGAGGTGTGGAAAATTTTGGATTACATGGAGGAAAAATTCTGGGAGTTTTAAATCCATTAGTGGGAAGAGGTAATTTGTGAGGTACAAATCCTGTGATCAAGGTAGCTTCCCCTTCCCAGTATGTCCTTGATATGGTTATTAAATTATTATTGGCATACTGAAGACCAAGCATAGCATAACCCTGGAGCGGAGCATAAGGGGATTCCATACTCTTATAAAAGAGACCCTGTACCTGCTTTTGGAGAACAATACAAGGGCTAGAGTTATTATTACTAATAGCATTATCCTCAGGTATATCAAAGCATAAGGCTCCAGGGAGGGAGAAAGTGGAAGAATTATATGGTTGAGTCTCTGGATCATAAAGTGTAGTGGGTAATCCTGTAGCCGCATTGGTGGTGAACAACAGAGGGAGTAGAGAGGAAGTATTAGTTAACGGCAAAGGATATGGTCAAGCTTTAACTATTGCCCACAGGTCAGTCTTTCAGGAACCCAGATCGGAGTTTGTTGATCCTGTGGAAAAATACAAACAGACCCTCGGACCCAACGTAATACTGGATCTGGTCCAGCAACCTGTCAATATGTCTTTCCACTTGGCCCATGTTTGAGGGACAGGGGAAGGGTTGCTATGGCGATCAGCCGCAGAGTGTCCATAATTGTCTATAGTCAAAAAATTTAAAATAAAAAGAACCAGATTAATTTTGTCCTTGGGAGATTTAAAGGAGGCTCCTATTCCCCCTTTTTGTTTATTAAGACAATTTTTTAAGGTGAGATGCGTCCTCTCGACTATACCTTGTCCTTGTGGATTATAGGGAATACCAGTAATCAGTTGAATATTAAATGTTTGTAGAAATAGCTGGAAGCTTTTGGAGGTATAAGTAGGACCATTATCTGTTTTTATAACTTTAGGTATGCCCCAGCAAGCAAACGCTTGTAGGCAGTGTTGAATGACATCTTTTACCTTTTCTCCAGAGTGAGTAGAAGCCATGATGACCTCTGAAGCAGTGTCTACTGACACATGTACATACTTTACAGTACCGAATTCAGGAATATGAGTTACATCCATTTGCCAAACATGATTAGGTAACAATCCCCTGGGATTGACTCCAAAAGATTGTACTGGGATCAAAGGAGCACAGTGTTGACAATTTTTTACTATTTGCCGAGCCACACATTTAGAGATAGGAAATTTTTTACTCAAGGTAGTGGAATTTACATGGAATTTTTTATGAAAGAGTTTTGTTTGTTTTTCTATGGAAAAAACAAAAACGGATTTGGTAGTCATATCCACCAAATCATTTACTCTAGCCAAAGGTCCCAGTAAATTAGAATGAGCCCTAATATGTCCTATATAGAATGGATGTTTACGCTGCAGAATAAGGTTTTGTAGTGTAGTGAAATAGGAAGCCACAGTGGATAAAGAAGAAATACATGGCACAGTTTCAAGAACACTTAAAGCATTAACAACATATGAACTATCAGATAGGAGATTAAACGGCTGATTATCTGTTACTTTAAAAGCCAACACCACAGCTGCGAGCTCAGTAACTAGTGCCGAGTTGGATTGAACTATTATAGTATGAAGTTGATCATGAACAAGTGCAGCGCCTACTCCATTATTAGATCTATCAGTAAATATAGTTATATAATTTTTAATAGGTTGGGCACTAGTCACTTTTGGAAAAATTATGGGAGTAACTTTACAAAACTGAATCCAAGGATGTTGGGGA
Organism: Sciurus carolinensis; assembly: GCF_902686445.1. Lineage (NCBI taxonomy): Eukaryota > Metazoa > Chordata > Mammalia > Rodentia > Sciuridae > Sciurus > Sciurus carolinensis. The sequence goes on along the minus strand of NC_062216.1, from coordinate 93,908,582 downwards.
TAATGGTTATCAAACTGAACTGAGGTGGAACAATATAATACTGACCAATCATCATCATTATTGCTTAGCCATTTAATTTGCTGAGTGGAATAAGGGGTTATAATGATAGAAGGATGGATTCCAAGACAGTAATGCAAGATTCTATTCCCTTAAATATTACTTGAGCAACAGCTTTGGGATATGATTGTAATATTTTAGCTGGTAGGAATAGGCATTAAGACTGCTCATGAGAACCTAGAAGCATTCCAACATTGAGAGAGAAGTTTGGAGAATAGCAGCTTGATAAATATCCTGTTTTAAAACTTGTATACTTGGAAAATATGAATACATTTAATATACAAGGAGTGACCATTTCACAATTACCTTGACACTTTAATCTTACTAAATTTAGTTTTTAAAGAAAAATTTAGACTCTGTAACATAGTACAATACTCTTAACAGTTGTTTAACAATAATTGTATAAACCCCAATTTTAAGACTAATTGTTTTAAAGAATAAAACTTAATAGACACAAAGTTAAGAGTAAATTAGTGTTTCTAAGAAATCCTTGTTATTTTACCATGTCATTTTACCATATAGATTAAACTTTGGCTTATATCAGAACATTAGTATTTCACCTTAGGAAAAACCTTAAATAGCTTTAGCTGTTTTACATACATACAACCAACTTAGTTACACACAGACTTGTTGAAACTTGTCCTTTACTTACACACAGACTTTTTTTAGCACTTATTTAGACCCTCGTGTATTTTATTATATTACACTTTTTTATCCAGAAAGATTTTCTTCTTCACTAAATATAGTTGTATTTTTAGAACCTTTTATTTTTTCTTTTTTATGTGTTGACCCCCTTTTGTTCACATTCTGAAACAACTCTTATGAAATTTCTGAATTTAGATAAATTACACCATTTTAACAAGATAAAATACTTTGTTGTTTATAGTACTCTAACTGAAACACAGTTGAAACCTTTAGAACCCTTTGTATATAGAATTGTACTTGTTAAGACATAACTCTTAGTAACCTTGTTTTTAGTCAAGATATTAGACAAGTGTCCTGAACAGTATTTGCTGTCTCTTTTCTGTTGAAGAAAGGTCCTAGAAACAATTGATATTAGACATTGTTTAACATCAACATTCCATTAGTTTGACCACCTAGAGACTTGTAAGTTATTTTTAAAGACATTTTACTTTTATTAATTTACTCAATTTAAATTGAACCTTTTTAAATCACGTGAATAAAAGTATTTGGATCCATTTTTAAATTTTAATTTTAGGAGCGCTCAGTTTTGATACAGACAAAACATGACATTAGACAGCACAACATCCACATAACACAAAATCAAAGGCCTTGTAACTTTATAGGTGAATCTCCATTGCAATGTAACAGATGTTTAAAAACTTTAGTTGAATAAAAAATAGAACTGATCAAAAAGAAAAAAAAATCATTAACCTAGGTATGTAGGATCAAAATTATGAGCTCAAAAATACAGCATTAAAGAAAAACAAAACAAAACAAGAATCCTGGAAAATGAGTTAGTTTTGTGTAGCAGCCCAGAAGTTTAAAACGGACACCTATTTTTTTTTTTTTTTTTTTTTTTTTTTTTAGGTTACTCCCCTTTCCCGCTGAGACTGCTGCAGTTCACATTCCAATGTAGGCTTCAGCAAGGCCAGGCAGGGGGGAGGGAGGATCACCCAGGACTTTTTAACCCTTTTTCTTCCTGGTTGAGAAATCAGGTTAGGTTTGAATGCAGAAAATCACAAAACATTATTTCTTACTACTTTTGAGGAATGGAGCTGCTGAGATCTCTGCCTAGGGGGATTGGACTCGGGGGAGGACTGCTTCAAGAACATGGGTGTTCCCTCCCTAGGTGGCCATGGAGCTGCGTGGAAGGGATCAGGAGGGGGGCCTTTTTCTGTCTCTTGTGATAGTTTCTCTTGATCAAACAATCCCTCATTTAAAAACCAAGGGGCTTTATCTTCTACAGTTTTTAAAAACTTCCTAGCTGAGGAAACCTTTAAAGGTGTTCCATTAGCCTTTAATAAAGCCTTTAATAGACCTTCCATGTGAACTCTAGACACCTCAGAACCCATGATTAATTTGCTGTGATCACTTTTCGCATACCAGTTTCAGTTCACTGGACCGCGTTCCGCTTGGTCCGGGTTGATTGATGGTGGCCTTTCACGCACCACTTTCACTTTAATATCTCTAATGTGGACCACTTTTCGCTTAGTCCAGGGTGTAGCCGCCTTTCGCGTGCTACTTTCACTTTAATACTTTTAAGGTGGACTGCCTTTCGCTAGTCCACTCCGAGCTGCGTTTCGCTTGGCTCTGTCTCCGGACTGCCTTTCACTAGTCCTTACTTTCACTTTAATCGGACCGCATTCCGCGTGTCCCCGGACCACCTTCCGTGTGTCCTGACTTTAATTGGACCGCATTCCGCGTGTCCCCGGACCACCTTCCGTGTGTCCTGACTTTAATTGGACCGCATTCCGCGTGTCCCCAGACCACCTTCCATGTGTCCTGATAGTTGCTTTACCGCGAACGTCAAGGCTGCCTTTATCACTCCTTTTTTATTATTTATAACATTAATCTCTAAAACTTACCTAGGTAGTTGCTGCTGGTTTGTTGTCTTCCCGGGTTTCGGCACCACTTGTCGCGTTCCCTGCCCGCAGAGAAACACGACACCTGGTTGAAGTTTCAATGCTTTATTGCGCGCTGTTCTTCTGCTTCTATTGTTTCTTTTTCTTATCCTCCTTTTCTCCCCCAGCAGGGAAGTTACAGACCTTATATAGGTAAAACCACCAATCAAAGGAGAGCACACGAGGGAAAAGCGTGGACAGATACAGAGAGCCAAGCAGGGCATACCGAGATCATGCGTTGTGCATGAGACCAGAGAACCAGTCATAAAGACTTCCTTAAAATGATGTCAGATGTTTGTGCAAAAGTTAACTGCTCTGGCTCACTGCCAGGCGCCATCTTAGCCACACCTAGGGCCAGGGGTCCCGGGTACCCTGACAATTTTATGTCAATTTTATATCCCACTACTTTAATAAATTTATTTCTCAAGGGTTTGTTTGTTTTTTAGATGAAGTCTCACTGTGTTGCCCAGGCTGGCCTCAAACTCCTGGTCTCAAGGAATTCTACCACCTCAGCTTCCCAAGTGGTGAGATTACAGACATGTACCACCAAACCCAGCTGTTCATCAGTTGGAATAGTCTTTGGTGGAATCTTTGGGTTCTTCCATGATTAGAATCATATCATCTGTAAACAGGAATAATCTAACTTTCACCATCCTAATTGTATATCTTCTATTTCTTCCTCTTGCCTAACTTCTAAGGCTAAAATTTCTAGTTACTCTGTTGAGTAAGTACACACTGTCATCTTATTCCTAACCTTAGAGAAAATGCTTTCAGTGTTTCCACATTCAGTATGATGTTGGCTATAGGTTTGGCATATTAGCTTTTATTATATCAAGCTATGATTCTTCTATCTAATTTATTCAGGGATTTTACCATAACAGGATGTTGAATTTTATCACATTTTTTTCTGGACCAGCTGAGATGATCATGTGATTTTCATCCTTAATCATATTTATGTGACGTATCACATTTATTGATTTTCCTATCTTGAACCATTGTTGCACCCCTTCAATGAAACCAACTTGATTTTCATGTACTGCCTTTTTAATGTGCTGTTAGATTTGCAAGTATTTTGTAGATGACTTTTACATCTATGTTCATCAGAGCTATGGGCCAATACTTTTCTTTTTTTGTTGTGTCCTTACCAGGTTTTGTTAGGAGAATAATGCTGACTTCATAGGATGAATTTGAAAGGGCTCTTTCCCTTTCAATTTTCTGGAATAGTTTGAGAATCATTCTTATTAGAGCTTCTTTAATAATTGGATGAAATTCAGCAGTAAAATCATTTGGTCCTGGGATTTTCTTTCTTGGGAGGATTTTTTATTGTTGATTCAATATCATTACTTATTTTTGGTATATCTAGGTTTTTCTAGATCTTTTTGGTTCAATTTTGCAGGTCATGTATGTCCAGAAATTGTGCATTCCTCTAGATTTTCCAATTCTTAGCATTACCTAATGATCATTTGAATTTCTGTGGTATCAATCATAATGTCTCCTTTTTCATCACAAATTTTATTTATATGGGTTTTCCCCTCATTTTTTGATAGTTCAGCTAAAGGTTTGTCAATTTTGTTTATCTTTTCAAATAACCAACTTTTTGTTTCATTGGTTCTTTCTTAAAAATTTTTTCTAGTTGTAACATTTACTTTTTTTTTTGAATTTTTAAAATATTTTGTTTCATGTTTATGAAGAAAAGTTTAAATAAAATATTCTTAATCTTTAAAAAAATTTTTGTTTTAGTTGTAGGTGGATGCAATACCTTTATTTTATTTTTATGTGGTGCTGAGAATTGAACAGTGCCTCACATGTGCCAGACAAGTGCTCTACCACTGAGCTACAACTCCAACCCCCATCATTGGTTCTTGATGTTGTTCTTGAAGTCCCTATTTATTTCTGTTTCATCTTTATTATTTCTTTCTTTCTACTAATTGAGGGTATGGTTTGTTCTTACTCTTCCAAGACCTTGAAATGTTATCACTAGGCTATTTGTTTGATGTCAATGTATTTGATGTAGGCAGTCATTGCTATATTCTTCCCTCTTGGAACTGCTTTTGCTGTGTCTCACAGATTTTGCTATATGCATTTTCATTCAATTTAAGGAATTTTAAAATTTATCCTCTGAATTTTTCAATGACTGTTCATTTAAAAAATGTTTTGTTCAATATCCTTGCATTTATAAGATTTCTATAGTTTCTCTTGCTGTTGATTTCTAGTTTCATTCACATCAGAGAAAATACAGGATATTATTTTAAATTTTTTTATTGATTAAGACTTGCTTCATAGCCTAATATATGGTATATTCCAGAAAATGATACATGCACTGATGAAAATGTGTCCCCTGCAGTTGTAATATGGAATATTCTACAGATCTCTTTAAGTAAGTCCATTAGATCTACAGTGCAATAACTCTGATGATGCAGTGTTGATTTTTTGGTCTGGATGATCTATTGGTAAAACTGAGAAACTGAATTTCTCCCACTGTTACTGAATTGAGGCCTATCTCTCCATTTATGTTTAATTAGTTTTCATTTCCCAACACTGGGTACTCTGATATTCAGTGCATATAAAATTATAATCATTAAATCTTCTTTCTGACTTGATCAATACATAGTGAATGTTGTCTTCTTACTGTTTTTGTAATTAAGCTCTATTTTGTCAGATAGAAGTATAGTTATGCCTGCTTGCGTAATGATTTCATTTGTTTGGAATTTCAATTTCATTTTTTATCCCTTAGCTTTTGGTCTGCATATGTCTTTATTGGTGAGGAAAGTTTCCTGCAGGCAGCATATTGTTGGATTTTGTATTTTAATCCACTCATCTATGTCTTTCAACTAGATAATTAAGACCATTTACATTCAGAGTTATTGGAAAGTATGAATTTGTTCCATTTTGTTGACTTTCTTCTGGCTATTTTATATCTTCTTTTGTTTCTTCCACTCTTATTTATCTTTGAAGTTTCATGGTCTACTGTATTTATAATGTTTGATTCTCTCCTATTCCCAATTACTTATCTACTGTTCTAGTGGAATTTTTTTGCTTTCATGTGCAGTCATGATGATAATCATCTTTCTTTCTCTTCTGCATATCGGATTCAATTAAGCACCTTTTGTAATGCTGGTCTAGTAGCCATGAATTCCTTTAGATTAGGCTTATCTCGGACTTTATTCCTCCTTTGATTTTGAAGGATAGCCTTGCTGTGTATAGTAATTTTGGTTGGCAGTTGCTTTCTTTCAGAAGTTGGTATGTCATTCCCTGAACTACTGGTGTTTAGTATTTCTGGTTTTTAGCAGACTTTAATATTCTTCTTTTAGCTAATCCTTACTTTGGAAGAATTAACTACAATTTTTTTAAGAGGCTCTTAGCTGGTCATTTCTAGTTCTAAATGCTTCCTGTGTCTGGATGTCCATGTCTTTCTCAAGATTTTCTGCTATTATTTAATTGAATAAGTTTTCTTTGCCCTCACCCTTTATTTCTTCTCCCTTAAATATGATGATAAGCCAGACATTTAATCTTTTAGTGGTGTCTACAGATCTTGAATACTTTCTTCATTCTCTTCCTGTTTTTCTTTATGTCTGTCTGAATGCAACATTTCCAAGGATATATCTTCAAACTCTGATACTCATTCTTTAGTTTGATATAGTCTGTTACTGAGTCTTTCAACTAAATTTTATCTGATTTATTGAGTTTGTCTCGTCCATGATTTGTTTAATTCTTTTATAAAATTTTTATTTTTGCTGAATTTCTCATTTGTATCCTGCATTGTCTTTCTTCTTTCATTCAACTGTTATCTGAATTCTCTTGGATTTCACTGATATTTTTAAAAGTAATTCTACTGAATTCTTTATCCAGCATTTGAATTCACTTCAGTATCTCTGGAATCTGTTAGTAAAGAGATATGAACTTTAGGGGGCATCATATTACCTTTTTTCATATTTCTTGCGTTTCTATGTTGAGATATATATCTCTTCTGCTTTTATGTGATGGCCTTCTTGATAAGTGGCTTTCTCCTGACAATGTGTCTTGGGGTATCAGTTTGCTGTGCAATATTGAGTTTATTTCCAACTAGACACCAGAGTATAATCTCACATAGCTTCTTTGGTTGTGATTGATAGTTTGGGGCATAGTTTGTACTGTATCAGAATCAGAGACACAATACCTCTGCAAGTCTTGCAAAAGTGGGAACACTTTGATAATTCAGGTAGGTGTGGTGCTGACAGCAGAGTACGTGAGGTCCAACCTTATGGGTATTCCTTAGTAGGTGACAGGGGTTTCCAAAGGCACTGTCAATATTGACTATACTACTTAAAAATGATTCTGATGCTGGTTGCTCCAGTCATGGTGAAGATCCTGAAGATGTTGCCCTCTGATTAGATTTTGATGCAGATTCAGGTACTTCAGAAAGAGAGTCAGGGGCCAGAATCACAGTTCCCCCTCTGTGGCACTCATCTCTGGTCCTGGCTGCCACATGCAATCTGACAAAGTGTGAGTATGACCAACATGGAGGAACCACATAGATGCAGTGTCAAAATGTGTTTTTCCTCTTTGCTGTTACTGTGTGGGTCTCTTCTCAGAGCAGGACCTCAGACCATGCTCCCCATACCACTGCCCAGCTGTAACTGTCTAGGGACTAGCAATGGTTGGGAGCTTATTTCCCCTCTATTCTTTTATAGAAGTTTTTTAGTTTATTTTTATGTGGTGCTGAGGATCAAACCCAGGTCCTCACCCATGCTAGGTGAGTGTAAGACCACTGAGCCCAGGATCAAGAGGGATTGGGTCATACATGTAGCTAGTCTCAGCTGGAGTGGGAGTGTAGCTCAGTGGCAGAACACATGCTCAAAATGCATGAGGCCCTGGGTTCAATCCCTGATCCAGCAAAAAATACTACTAATAATAATAAATACAATTGACAAAACAAAACAAAAATAAACAAAATTGATAAACCCTTAGCCACACTAATGAAGAGAAGGAGAGAGAAAACTCAAATTACTAAAATTCATGGTGAAAAAGGAAATATCACAACAGATACTATTGAAATACAAAACATAATTAGAAGTTATTTTGAAAATCTATACTCCAAAAAAACAGAAAATCTTGAAGACATTGGCAGAGATGTCCACCCAAACTGAATCTGGAGGACATACACAATTTATATAGATCAATTTCAAACAATGAAATAGAAGATGTCATCAAAAGCCTACCAACCAAGAAAAGTCTGGGACTAGATGGATTCTCAGCCAAGTTCTACAAGACCTTCAAAGAACTCATTCCAATATTTCTCAAAGTATTCGATGAACTGGAAAAGGAGGAAACCCTTCCAAACTCATTCTATGAAGTTAATATCACCCTAATACCAAAACCAGACAAAGACACAATGAGGAAAGAAAACTTCAGACCAATATCCCTAATGAACATAGATGCAAAAATTCTTTAAAAAATTTTAGAAAATTGCATACAAAAACATATTAAAGAGATAGTGCAGCAAGATCAAGTGGGTTTCATCCCAGGGATGTAAGGTTGGTTCAACATCTGGAAATCAATAAATGTAATTCACCACATCAATAGACTTAAAGTTAAGAATATGATTATTTCAGTAGATGCAGAAAAAGCATTTGATAAAATACAGAACCCCTTCATGATCAAAACCCTAGAAAAAATAGGGATAGTAGGAATGTACCTCAACATTGCAAAGGCTATCTATGCTAAGCCCACAGCCAACACTATTCTAAATGGAAAAAACTGAAAGCAGTCCCTCTCAAAATTGGAACAAGGCAGGGTTGCCCTCTTTCACCAATTCTATTCAACATTGTTCTTGAAACTCTAACCAGCGCAATTAGACAGACCAAAGAAATTAAAGGGATGAGAATGGGAAAAGAAGAATTTAAACTATCACTATTTGCTGATGACACTATTCTATATTTAGAGGAGCTGAAAAATTCCACCAAAAAACTTCTAGAACTCATAGATGAATTCAGTAAAGTAGCAGGATATAAAATCAACACTCATAAATCTAATGCATTTTTATTCATAAGTGATGAACACTCTGAAAGAGAAATTAGGAAAACTATCCTATCCACAGTAGCCTCAAAAAAAAAAAAAATAAAATAAAATACTTGGGAATCAAGCTAACAAAAGGGGTGAAAGATCTCTACAATGAGAACTGCAGAACACTAAAGAAAGAAATTAAAGAAAACCTTAGAAGATGGATAGATCTCCCATGTTCTTGGATAGGCAGAATAAAAATAAAGAAAATTGAAATGATTAAAACTTTAGAAAGTACAAAAGGATATAAAATCAGAAAGAAAAAACAAAAGTTAAGCTAAAAAGGAAAAATTTTTACATTTTTAAAATAAAAATAAAAGGGGAAAGGGGCATATTGTGTGTGTGTGTGTTATTTTTATATTTTCTATTTTTTTTTTAAGACTAGAAAAGCAGTTTTTAAAAATTCCTCATAATTAAAGGGCTTGAAAACAAAAGTAACAATAGATAATTGTGAACTATACTGATCAAAGCATCTTCTTTTTTTTGAGTTTCATTTTTTAATTTGCTCTAATTTGTTATACATGACTTTAGAATGCATTTTGACACATTGTGCACAAGTTCTCATTTCTCTGGCTTTACATGGTGCTAAATCACACCAGTAGTATATTCCCCACCCCTCCCCTCACTCCCCTCTGCACAATCCAAAGTTCTTTCATTCCTCCCTTACCTCCACCTCCACTATGGATCAGCATCTGCTTATCAGAGAAAACATTTGGACTGGTTTTTGGGGATTGGCTTTTTTCACTTAGCATGATATTCTCCAGTTCCATCCATTTATCTGCAAATGTCATCATTTCATTCTTCTCTAAAGCTGAGTACTATTCCATTGTGTAAATGTACCACATTTTCTTTATCCATTCATCTGTTGAAGGGCATCTAGGTTGATTTCACAATCTAGTTATTGTGAATTGAGCTGCTATAAATATTGATGTGACCACATCACTGTAATATGCTAATTTTAAGTCCTTTGGGTATAAACCAAGGAGTGGGATAGCTGGGTCAAATGGTGGTTCCATTTCAGGTGTTCTGAGGAATCTCCATACTGCTTTCCATAGTGGTTGTACCAGTCCGCAGTCCCACCAGCAATGTATGAGTGTACCCTTTTTCCCACATCCTCACCACCAGTTAATATTACTTGTGTTCTTGATAACTGTCATTCTGACTGGAGTGAGATGAAATCTTAGAGAAGATTTGATTTGCTTTTCTCTAGTTGCTAGAGATGTTGAGCATTTTTTCATATATTTGTTGATTGATTATAATTTTTCTCCTGTCAAGTGTCTGCTCAGTTCTTTAGCCCACTTATTGATTGGGTTATTTATTTTATTTATTTATTTTGGTGTTAAGTTTTTTGTGTTCTTTATATATATTTGAGATTAATGTTCTTTCTGAAGTGTAAGTGGCAAAGACTGTCTACCATTCTGTAGGCCCTCTCTTTATGTTATTGATTGTTTCCTTTGCTGTGAAGAAGTTTTTCAGTTTGAATCCATCCCATTTATTGATTTTTTATTTTACTTCTTACACTTTAGGAGTCATGTTAAGAAAGTCAGATCCTAGGCCAACATGGTGAAGATTTGGGCTTACTTTTCCTTCTATTAGGTGTAGAGTTTCTATTCTAGTGCCTAAGTCTTTGATCCACATTGAGTTGAGTTTTGTACAGGTTGAGAGATAAAGGTATAATTTCATTTTGTTACATATGGATTTCCAGTTTTCCCAGCACTATTTGTTGAATAGATTATCTTTTTCCAATGAATGTTAATAGCATATTGTTTAATCTCCAGGTGTTGGAGTAGTTTCTGTTTTTTACTCTCATTTATTTCTAACTTCAATCCATTATGATCTGATAGAATACAAGGTAGTGTCTCTATCTTCTTGTATTTGCTGACATTAGCTTTGTGGCATAATATATGGTCTATTTTAGAGAAGGATCCATGTGCTGCTGAGAAGAAAGTGTATTCGCTCTTGGTTGGATGGTATATTCTATAAATGTCTGTTAAGTCTAAATTATTGATTGTGTTATTGAGATCTATGGTTTCTTTGTTCAATTTTTGTTTGGAAGATCTGTCAAATGGTGAGAGAGGCGTGTTAAAATCACCTAGTATTATTGTGTTATGGTCTATTTGGTTTCTAAAATTGAGAAGGATTTGTTTAACATACATGGATGAGCCACTGTTTGGGGCATAGATGTTTATGATTGTTATATCTTGCTGATTTATGCTTCCATTAAGCAGTATGAAATGTCCTTTTTTATCCCTTCTGACTAACATTGGCTTGAAGTCCACATTATCTGAAATGAGGATGGATACTCCAGCTTTTTTGCTGAGTCCATGTGCATGGTATGTTTTTCCCCATCCTTTCACCTTTAGTCTATGGGTATCTCTTTCTAGGAGGTGAGTCTCTTGCAGGCAACATATTGTTGGATCTTTCTTTTTAATCCAATCTGCCAGTCTATGTCTTTTGATTGATGAATTCAGGCCATTAACATTCAGGGTTATTATTGAGATATGATTTGTATTCCCGGTCATTTGGTTCATATTTAAAATTTTTGACACATCTTGGTTCCTCCTTTATTTGACAGTTCCTTTAGGATAATTCCTCCCTTTGCTGATTTGCTTCTTTGTTTTTTATCTCTTCCTCATGAAATATTTTGCTGAGAATGTTCTGTAATGCTGGCTTTCTTTTTGTAAATTCTTTTAGCTTTTGTTTATCATGGAATGATTTTATTTCATCGTCAAATTTGAAGGTAAGTTTTGCTGGGTATAAGATTCTTGGTTGGCATCCATTTTCTTTCAGAGCTTGAAAAATGTTGTTCCAGGCCCTTCTAGCTTTTACAGTCTGGATTGAAAAATCTGCTGATATCCGTATTGGTTTCCCCCTGAATGTAATTTGGTTCTTTTCTCTCACAGCCTTTAAAATTCTGTCTTTATTTTGTATGTTAGGTATTTTCATTATAATGTGCCTTGGTGTGGGTCTGTTGTAATTTTGTGTATTTGGAGTCCTATAAGCCTCTTGTACTTGATTTTCCATTTCATTCTTCAGATTTGGGAAATTTTCTGATATTATTTCATTGAATAGATTGTTCATTCCTTTGGTTTGTTTCTCTAAGCCTTCCTCAGTCCCAATAATTCTCAAATTTGGCCTTTTCATGATATCCCATAGTTCTTGCAGATTCTGTTCATGATTTCTTACCATCTTCTCTGTTTGTTCAACTTTGTTTTCGAGGTTAAATATTTTGTCTTCAATATCTGAAGTTCTGTCTTCCAGGTGTTCTATCCTATTGGTTATGCTTTCTATGGAGTTCTTAATTTGGTTTATTGTTTCCTTCATTTCAAGGATTTCTGTTTGGTTTTTTTTCAATATTTCTAACTCTTTATTGAAATGATCTTTTGCTTCCTGAATTTGCTCTGTTAACTGTCGATTGGTGTGTTCATTCAATGCCTGCATTTGCTCTTTCATCTCATCGTTTGCTTCCCTAATCATTTTAATTATGTACATTCTGAACTCCCTTTCTGTCATTTCTTCTGCCATGCTGCTGTTGGATTTTATTGCTGTAACATCTAGATTTGTTTAGGGCATTTTCTTCCCTTGTTTTCTCATATTGTTCAGGAATCAGTGGGTCATTAAGATATTGCAGATTTCCTCTATCGACTTATAATGTCCCTGAAGATTGCTAGTATATCCCCTCTTATCCTTCAGTAGCCTGAAGTCTTGGAGGAAGTTGATAATGCGGAGCTCCACGAAGAAGCTGCCTCTCTAGGGGTGGTGACCCTCAGGTGGTGTATATTCCCTGCTAGTGGGCAGAGGTGCCTCCACTTGTTGACCAATGGTCATCCAATGGGGAACTAGGCTGTGGGCTGAGGCAAGTCCTGTTTGTGCCCGTGTCTCTGGTTTTACCGTCCCTGTGGGAAAACCTCCCCCCGGCAGGGAAGACTCACTCGGTGGGGACGTCTCGCTGGTCAGTTGCCCTCCTAGAGGTTCCCCTCAATCTACAACTACCGCCTGGGCTGGGCTGTCTTCCTCTGCAACGTTCCCAGGGGCCCGGACCTACCTCCTGGGCCTGGGAGCCTCACCCTTCGCAGGCGAGTCTCCTTAGGCTGCCTCTCCCAGAGAATCTGCCCGCAGTCCTGGAAACTTCACTCCGCCCCTAGGCGTGTCTCTGTGTGGCTCTTCCAGCAAGAAGCCACCTAGCTCCTGGGACCCTGCTCTGCACCTAATTGCCTGGCTATGCGGCCTCTCCTCTGAGCTGCCACCTGGAGCCCCGTACAATAGCTCCGAGACCCAGAGACCCGCCACACACCTCCTCCTCCGGACAGTCGCCCGGTTTCCGACGCAGTCACTAGGAGTCCAAGCAACTCACTTCACGTCTCCTCCTCCCGCCAACCGCCCGTAGCCCTAGGCAGTCACTCCGAGTCCAAGTGACCCGCCGCGCTCCTCCTCCAGGCAGGCCACCGGTGTTCAGGAGCGGTCGCTTTTAGCCCAATCAACTCACCACTCGCCTCCTCCTCTGGCAACCGCCTGTGGCTCTGATGCAGTCACTCCTAGACCAAGTGACCCGCTGCGCTCCTCCTCTTCCTCCGGGCAACCTCCCGGTGTTCAGGAGCGCTCGCTCTGAGTTCAAACAGCTCGCCACGCAGCTCCTCCTCAGGCAGCCGCCCGGAGCCCCAGTGGTTGCTCCGAGTCCAAGCGCTGTGCTGAGCCGCCTCCTCTACGATGATCCCAGTTGTCCGTGTTTACCGCTCCAGTGGGGGGGGGGGGCGTCTCGCCGAGCAACTCTACTTCACAAAGTTCCCTGCGTTCCGGGGCTACCGCCCCATCCGGGATGCCTCCCCAACAGGAGAGACTCACCCGGCGGCTTTGAGTTGGTCCCAAGCCTCTCACTATCTCTTTTGAATCCTGCATCCTGGAGCAACGTGAAATGCAGCTGCCCTCTAGTCCGCCATCTTGAAAACCTCCAATGAATGTTTTTGGCACCTTTGTCTAGTATGAGATAACCGTATTTATGTGGATTTGTCTCTGTATCTTCTATTTTGTACTATTGAACTACATGTCTATTTTGGTACCAATACCATGCCATTTTTGTTACTATTGCTCTGTAATATAGTTTGAGGTCTGGTATTGTGATGCCTTCTGTTTCACTCTTCTTGCTAAGGATTGCTTTGGTTATTCTGGGTCTCTTATTTTTTCAAATGAATATCATGATTGCTTTTTCTAGTTCTATGAAGAATGTCATTGGGATTTTAATAGAAATTGCATTAAATCTGTATAACACTTTTTGTAGTATGGCCATTTTCTGATCAAAACTTCTTTCTGGGTATCCTTAGGTTGTGTGCCCCAAAGGCAGGGAGATATCCAGGGTCTTTTCTCTGCACCCTACCCCCACATACACAAGTTCACACATTTTGTTGTTGTTGTTGTTGTTGTTTCAGTTATGAGACCTGCCATCACAGTTATAGCTAGTTGAAATTCTCAGCTGGATTTCAAGAGAGAATGAGTTAGGACAGAATGTGGGCTTTGCCAGGCATATGTTTTCTCTTGAGCCTTTTAGGTTGCATGCCCCAGAGTTAAGTCAAAGACCTTAGCAGAGGATCCATGGTGCCTGGGGACAGGGGTAGGAGAACAGCTTTACAATGACATTTTGTACTGAGAATGGAGTGAGAAGAAGGGTAACCTGCCACCTTTTTTTTTTTTTTTTTTTTTTTTTTTTGCGGTGCTGGGGATTTAAACCCAGGGCCTTGTGCTTGTGAGGCAAGCACTCTACCAACTGAGCTATATCCCCAGCCCAACCTGCCACCCTTGACTCCAGCATCTTTTCTCCTGTCCCCTGCATAAAACCACATGAAAGAGGTCATGCCCAGTCTCAGAGGTCAAACCCCCATCCACCAATTCCAGAGGATGGTGGTATCTTCACCTTTGGCTTTGCAGCCCACACTTTCCTCAGCATAGAAGTATGGCAAGTTGACATCAGAGCCACTCTCCCAGCCAAGACTTTTCATGAGACCACCCCCTGCCCAGGCAGTGCACCCAGAGAGATGGGAATATCCTGGGGTCTCCGACTCACAGAGCAGTACTAATGCAGAAGGAGGATCCACCCCCAAATGACCCTGGCTACAGCACTTGGGAGGCTGCTGGGAGAGACAGTGAGGTCCTTCTCTGAAGTTCACCTGCTCTGCACACTCTAGGTCTCTTCTCTTGGCTATATGTCCGTAAGGTGCAGGTTTCTACACCAGCTTGGGCCTCTCTCTCACCTTTACCAGCTTAGAGAGGAGCATCCCCCTCCCTGACGTGGTGCCAGGTGTCTGGTGACAGATACTGTGGCACTGCTTCTCTTGCTATGCTATTTTGCCTGTTCTCTGACTTTCACCAGGCCTCTGACTCTGGGTCGTTGAATTTCGATGCTCTCCCGTGTCATCACTTTCACATGTAGCTACACACCTGTGGCTTTTGTTCAGTCCTGGGGAGAGCAGGTGGTGTTGGGTGTCGCGTCCCCTCTGCCCGCAGAGAGAGACACGGCAAATGTCTGAAGCTTTGGAAGTTTATTGTGCACAGTTTCTTTCCTACGCTTCTCTTACCCCTAGCTTCTGCGCACTCTCAGCTTCCCTTTTCCCAGCTCCTTCCACTCCCGCGTACTCCCTCCTTCCAGCTCCGCTCCAACTGCTGCTGCTGCGGCCGCCGTCGCTGCCGTCGCCGCCGCTTCTTCCGCTCCGTTCGTTCCGTTTCTCCCTTCCTCAGCTTCTGCCCCTTCCTCAGCTTCTCTCCCTACTCTCCCACCCACCAGGCTTATATACACTTCAGTCAATCAGGGGAGAGTACACGAGATAAACGCGGACAGCTGCAGGCACAGGATGGGTACACGAGGGGGGGGCATGCTCTAGTCACATCGTTAACTAGCCAATCATTGGAATTCGCTGGTTGTTTACTGTATAGCTGGCCGCCTCTGGCTCAGCGTCAGGCGCCATCTTGACCACGTCTAAGGCCGGGGGCTCTAGAAACCCCGACAGATCCCCCTTCTTTAATATTAAACTAAGGCTCGGGACCGTGTCTGTCTTAGGCTGAGTGGTCAGCATATGTCCTTACCCGTCATCAGAGCCTGCAGAGCATGCTGCAGCTCCTGTCTTAGGTTGGTACACAGCCACCTCCTTCATTACCCGTCCTTGACTACCGATCCAGCATCAAGAGCCATACTAATGGGGGGCTGTCAGCCTTTAGGACGGTCATGGCCTGATGGAAGATAATCTGATCTTTCTATCGGCTAGCTCGTAGATGCATGCCAAAACAAATGGAGAGAAGGAGGCCAAGGCAGAGGAATACTATCCCAGCTCCTAGGCCTGCCCACTGTTTGACAGATTTATAAGCATTAACAAAATAGACTGACAATTTTTCTAGGTAACCCAGCCGCGGTGCTGAAATACAATACGGGTAACACAAACAGCTCTCAGGGAATAAACGCATCCCAGTCCCAAAAGTTCTTGCAAGGCATCCACTTGTTCTTATGATGAGTCCATTCTCTGATAGAGTCTCTATGGTCTGTAAGGCTGCAACTGCATTCTCGGCCGAATGATCGTTGTTGTGGTTGTGTCAATGCTGCTACTGCAAGGACTGTGGTGGCAGTGATCACGGCTGTTGCAATGTCAAAGCCTCTTTTGTTTCTTGATAATAGCACTGGCAATTCTATATCTGCAACAGAAACTAGGACTGGTAGGGAGATAGAAATGTGCAAATTGCACAGGTGGCAAAAGAACCATTCCAGCATTATGAAAGATAGCACACAGTCAATGAACAGTTAAGAGGTGTTATTAGAAATGTTAGTTGGTAGAAACATAAAAAAGAGAAAATACACAAGCTGATGTAGGAGGAAAAGCAATATCACAGCTAGGGTCAGCAGAACGAGTTGCTCTACTCTGGGTCTGATTTGTAGTATGATTCCAACGGCAAAGTACAGAAATTCTCCTGTTAAAGCAAAGAAAGGCTAGAAATATCCTTGTCACCAAAAACAGCACGACCTGAAAAATCATCAGTAGAATTGACAGACTTGTAGAGAAATTGGTGAAAAACAAGAAAAGGAAGGATAAAAAATATGTTAGTCAGAAATGAAAAATATGGCCAGGCTAACAATGGCCCATAGATTCCGGGTTTGCCTTTCCGTCTGAGTTTTTGTTATTGGAGGAAGGCTCAGACTCGCCATTGTGAGGAGGAGCAGCATCACTTGCATGCTGTAAAACTCTGATTAGCCTTTCTGGAATCCAGACTGGAGTCTGTTGATCCTGTGGGAAAATACAAACAGACCCTCGGACCCAACGAAGGACTGGATCCGGTCCTTTCCAACAACCTGTCAGGATATCTTTCCATTTTGCCCATACTTGAGGAGTATTATGGGGATTATAATGTCGATCAGCTGCAGAATGGCCGTCCCTATCCAGAGTTAAGAAATTTAGAATGAAAAGAACTAAGTTAAGTTTATCTTTAGGAGACTTGTAGGAGGCTCCTATTCCCCCTTTTTGTTTATTTAAACAATTTTTTAAAGTAAGATGTGCTCTTTCCACAATGCCCTGTCCCTGAGGATTATAGGGGATGCCAGTGACTAATTGGATGTTAAATGTTTGTAAAAACAACCGAAAGCTTTTGGAAGTATAAGCAGGACCATTATCTGTTTTAATAACTTTAGGTATGCCCCAGCCAGCAAACGCTTGTAGGCAATGTTGAATGACATCTTTTACCTTTTCTCCAGAATGAGCGGAAGCCATAATGACCCCTGAAGCAGTGTCTACTGACACATGTACATACTTAACAGTACCAAATTCAGGAATATGGGTTACATCCATCTGCCAAATATGACCAGGTAGCAGTCCCCTGGGGTTAATCCCAAAGGATTGTACTGGGATTAAAGGAGCACAATGTTGACAATTTTTTACTATTTGTCGAGCCATACATTTAGATATAGGAAATTTTCTACTCAAAGTAGTGGAATTTACATGAAATTTTTCATGAAAGAGTTTTGCTTGTTCCTCTATGGAAAAAACAAAAATTGATTTGGTGGCCATATCTACCAAGTCATTAGCATTGGCCAAAGGTCCTGGTAAATTAGAATGAGCTCTAATATGTCCTACATAGAATAGATGTTTACGCTGTAGGATAAGGTTTTGTAGCGTAGTAAAGTAAGAAGCTACCGTGGACATGGAAGAAATATGGGGTACCGTTTCAAGAACCTGTAAAGCGTTAACGATATATAAGCTATCAGATAGAAGATTGAATGGCTGATTATCTGCCAATTTAAAGGCTAATATTACAGCTGCAAGTTCAGTAACCTGTGCGGAGTTGGGTGGAACTATTATGGTGTGAAGTTGTTTACCGATAAGTACTGCACCTACTCCATTTTTGGAGCCATCAGTAAAATGGTTACACAGTCTTTAAGAGGCTGGACACTAGTCACTTTTGGAAAAACTATGGGAGTATTTTTACAGAATTGAATCCAGGGATGTTGGGGATAATGGTTATCGAACTGAGCTGAAGTGGTACAATATAATACTGACCAATCATCATCATTATTAATTAACCACTTAATTTGCTGAGTGGAATAAGGAGTTATAATAATAGACGGATGGATTCCAAAAACAGTAATGCAAGATTCTATTCCCTTGAATATTACCTGGGCAATAGCTTGGGGATATGATTGCAATGTTTTAGCCGGAGAGCTAGGGAGATTTATACTTTGCAAAGGTCCTCCTTGCCAAACTATGCCAAAAGGGGTATGCTTCTCTGAGATTATGATTAAACTTAATGGTTGAGTAGGATCACAACGATCAATGTAACACTGCTGAAGTCTATTCTCTACTAGCTGTAAGGATATCCGTGCTTCAGGAGTAAGTTTCCTAGGGGAATTCAAGTCAGGATTACCTTTTAATATATCAAATAAAGGTTTTAATTCCCCTGTGGATAATTTTAAATAGGATCTGATCCAGTTAATGTCACCTAAGAGTTTCTGAAAATCGTTTAAGGTATTCAATTGATCTGTTCTGATGGTCAACCTTATTGGTCTGACTGTAGTAGCAGTGAGCCTTGTACCCAGATATTCTTGGATCTCCTCTAATTGTAATTTTTCAGGGGCTATCGTTAGTCCTCTCTTTTCCAATGCTTGAGTTATAAATTGTAATGCTTCTAACAAAACTTCTTTTTCTGGATGGCAAATAAGTATGTTGTCCATATAGTGATAAATCAACAATCTCTTAAACTTTTGTCTAGTAGTTGTTAACGCTTTATCTATGTATATTTGACATATAGTAGGACTGTTAGCCATACCTTGAGGCAACACAGTCCATTCGAATCTCTGGTCAGGCTGAGTGTGATTAAGAGAGGGCAAAGTAAAGGCAAATCTCCAACAATCATTTTTGTGCAAGGGTATAGAGAAAAAGCAATCTTTTAAATCCAGAATAATAGTAGGCCAATTTTTTGGTAGTGCAGTAACAAGAGGGAGTCCACATTGGACGGGTCCCATAGGGTACATTTGTTCGTTTATGGCTCTTAAATCATGTAATAACCTCCATTTTCCTGATTTTTTCTTTGTTAAGAATATTGGAGTATTCCAAGGAGAGGTAGAATGTTGTAAATGACCTGCTTGTACCTGCTCTTGTACTAACTTATGAGCTGCCTCTAGCTTTTCTTTTGTTAGGGGCCACTGTGGAATCCAGCGAGGCTTATCATCTTTCCATACTATAGGGATTGATGGTTCATCAGTGGCCCCTAGGAAAAACCCAATCCATGAGAATCATTTTTTGGTGGAAGTAAAGGCAGTGGTTGGGTAGATCCTTGACTATGTCTTCCTAATCCTTTTTTATCATCATAATTCATATTTTGTAACATATTTCTTACAGGAGTCCCTTGGTAAATCTGGTCAGTGGTGAGTTTCATATCCATTTGCTGCAGGACGTCTCGTCCCCATAGGCTAATAGGAACATTACAGACATATGGTTGAAATATTCCTGTGTGTCCCTCTGTATCTTTCCATGATAATGAAGAAGCACTTTGATTGGGGCTCTCTGCTACTCCTAAGCCTCTCAAGCTCTGAGCTGCTGTGATCAATGGCCAGTGCTTTGGCCAGACCATTGCACTGATAATACTTTTGTCTGCTCCCGTATCTAATAAACCTGTAAATTCCATATTTCCTACTTTTAATTTTAGGAGGGGCCTCTGTCCCATATCCATAGTAAGGTTTATTAAAGTGGTTCCTGTTGATCCAAAACCTCCTTGTCTTTTATTTGTATTTTCACTGGGCCACAAGGAATGTCGACTGGGCAATATAAGCATTTGTGCAATGCGATCCCCTGGAGAGATGACCGTAATTCCCTTTGGTGAAGAGACCAAGGCTTTTATTTGTCCAGTGAAATCAGGATCAATAACCCCTGGGTGTACTATAAGTCCTTTTAGTGTTGAGGAACCTCTACCTAGTAATAGCCCTACACTGTTCTGTGGGATTTTTTCATGCCAGTCGGTATCAATCATCTGCACCCCCATATCTGGGGTTAATATGAGCCTGGAGGTGGCACAGATGTCCAATCCTGCACTTCCTGAGGTGGCCCTGCGCTCCCCTTCTCTGTGGGAGGATACCACCATCGGGGAACTTGTTGAATTACCCCGTATATTTGTTGCGGGCCCCGGGGAGGGCCCTGTCTCCCGTTTTTTTGAAGTTCAGGATTCAACCCTAGGAAATTATCCTCCCTATCTCTAATAGGCTGACAGGCACTATTCCAATGACTTCCTCTTCTGCATCTTGGACATAGCCCTGGGGCATAAGGTGTAACAGATTTTACTATAGTTATCTCTTATCTTTTGTTAGGGCATTATCTCCTTGCTGCTGATTTTGTGCATCTATTGAAACGTATTGGCCTTCTCCTATTAACATTTCTATCGGGAAACCTTGCCACTATGTTTCTGTAAGCAGTTTTAACAGCTATTTCTTGCTACTGAGCTTCCCCAATTAGCCATTGTTCTCCAGATAACACTGCTCTGCATAGCTGTCTCCAAGTCTTAACTGCCTCTTTAAAGTTTTTCTAATGGTTGATGGTATCTCCATTTGCTCCTCAAATACAGGCAGGTTCTACAAATCTTGAAGCTCTTTTTATTAGGCTTAGGTTTCTCCTACCTTTTTCCCTTGTTCTTAAGTTTTCACTACCACTTGGTTATTTATTTTTGGGGGGTTCTTTATGTTAAACTTAATTCCCTTTTTTCCCTTGTTCTCAGATTTTTTGAGCAATTATTTTCTAGGTCACCACTACTCAATCTTTCCTCACTTTATTCTCTTTAAGCGTTCTTTTCTGTTACTATTAGACCCTGTTCATGAAGATCCCCCTTGTGGCACACTAAGCGGCTTTTCTTTACTTTAGCTGTTTTTTTTTTTTTTTTTTTTTTTTTTTTTTTTTTCCCTCAATGGCCTCCCATTGTTTTTCAATGGTTCCCTAAGGGGTTGCCGCACCCAGACCCCATTGCTACTAATCTGAATAGCTTTAGTTATGGCAATTACAATAACAGTGGCCTAGCTGCCAGGAGCAAGGAGATTGCTGAAAGGAAAACTATCAAGTGCGCATTAAAATTTTTATAGCGGTTTTTCACGTAGGACCGCTTCAAGCGTGTTTCTAATTTCACTTTAATTAGACCGCGTTCCACGCGCCAGGACCGCTGATGGCGTGTCCCGATACCGGACCACCTTCCGTGTGTCCTTATTTTTATTTTAATTGGACCACATTCCGCGTGCCCCCAGGACCGCTGATAGCGTATCCTGATACCCTTTAATTGGACCGCATTCCGCGTATCCAGATAGTCGCTATACCGCGAACGTCGAGGCGCCTCTCCTTTACCTGTTTACCTTTTTTGACTTCTTTATAACCGGTTTAGCTTGTTAAAAGATTTTAAGATATCTTACCTTGTCCCTTTTATCCTCCCGGGTTTCGGCACCAGCTGTCGCGTCCCCTCTGCCCGCAGAGAGAGACACGGCAAATGTCTGAAGCTTTGGAAGTTTATTGTGCACAGTTCCTCTCCTACGCTTCTCTTACCCCTAGCTTCTGCGCACTCTCAGCTTCCCTTTTCCCAGCTCCTTCCACTCCCGCGTACTCCCTCCTTCCAGCTCCGCTCCAACTGCTGCTGCTGCGGCCGCCGTCGCTGCCGTCGCCGCCGCTTCTTCCGCTCCGTTCGTTCCGTTTCTCCCTTCCTCAGCTTCTGCCCCTTCCTCAGCTTCTCTCCCTACTCTCCCACCCACCAGGCTTATATACACTTCAGTCAATCAGGGGAGAGTACACGAGATAAACGCGGACAGCTGCAGGCACAGGATGGGTACACGAGGGGGGGGCATGCTCTAGTCACATCGTTAACTAGCCAATCATTGGAATTCGCTGGTTGTTTACTGTATAGCTGGCCGCCTCTGGCTCAGCGTCAGGCGCCATCTTGACCACGTCTAAGGCCGGGGGCTCTAGAAACCCCGACAGTTGGGTGTCTCTATCCCACCATCTTGTCCTTCCCTCCTATCACAGTCTTTTAAACTCTTTTGGGTTTCTCAATTTCCAATCTTGACCACAGAGAGCTAATTGTATCAAGGGGATTGCTAAGACACATCCTGTGCCCAAACATCCTCACTTAATGTGGTTAAAATGTATAAAATTCAGAAATAACACAGAATATCAGGGACTCTCAATATAGACATGAGCACTGTCTGTCCCATTCTCCTAGGATCTCTCAGATTCTCTTTGCAAGATTAACCCAGAAAGAGATCAAGTGTTGCTATTTTGCATCCTTTTGTTTTTCTTTAAAAAATGGACTATAAAAATCATTTGATTTGAATTATTCAACATTGATGAAATAGTGCTAAGACTTCACACCAGAATTTTACTTACGATATAAAAGTCAAACATTTTATGCCTGTGACTGTGGACAAAAATACCAGTGTCTCACTGATTCAGGAGTGAAAGACCACCATCAAGGTGAGGCACATTCAGCATATACACACTCTAGAAACCACCAGATGAAATCTCTCTAGAAGTAGGTAACTCGAGGGCAAAACAGGTAAAAAACATTTCTACCAACTTGAAGAAGAGAAAAATATTCAGTGTTCGCAAAACATCAAATGAGCATATTTATGGAAGTAGAGGCCATAAAGGTAGAACATTGTGTCATTGTCCAAAACAAGGAGTGTGTGACAGATGAAAGGGAAAATCCCCAGCTCTTTCAAGACCTCTCCTGTGTCCTCAAGGGAAATTATGTATTTGTAGCTTTTTTATTGACTGTGAAAATAAAAACACTTTTTATTTGAATGAACTCTTTGAAGCTTTTCCCTCTTCAAAAAAAATTTATATATGTATGTATATAAATATGCATACATATAATAAATGCAATATTAACATTATGTGTGATATATAATATGCATGCAATATACATTATATAATGTGTATAATATACACAATATATAATATATGCCCACATTATATATGCATATATGCACATACATACACACATATAAAGTTTGCTCATTAATAGGCTCAAACACATTTTTAACTTCACAGCACAGCCCAGTGAAGGAGTATTATTTAATTTAACCCTGGCCATGAAGGCCAATTCAATAAATGATACACAAAGGACATTTTTAAAAAACTTGGAAATAACCATACTTATTTGTTCAATTTATTTTTCTAAATATCTTTCAATTTTATAGTCTTGGAAATAAAATGAGGGACAAAAAAATAGCATAAAAAAATTGAAACCACAGATATTATAAAGTTTTTCCTTTTATAAAATCTTCCCAAATAAACTTTTTAATAAAGTAATAAAAAGTAATTGATATGAATATTTTTTATTTTCCTTTAAATGATGAGTAGATTCAAAATGATTTAAAAAGGGAAAGAATAAAAAAGGAAACCAAACAATAAATAAGAAAAACTTTTAATTTTTTATTATTTAAAAAAGAAGCAGAGCTTGCTTTGGTATCACTGAAGTTAGACAGATACAGAGATTAGCATGTCCCTGCACAAGAATGACACACAAATTCATGAAACATTCCATATTTTTTATGAACCAACCTAGGTACCCTTCAACAGATGGAGGGATAAAGAAAATGTGGTATATAAACACAATGGAATATTACTGAGCCTTAAAGAAGAATGAAATTATGACATTTGCCAGTAAGTGGTTGGAACTGGAGACTATAATGATAAGTGAAATTAGTCAATCCCAAAAAACCAGAGGCTGAATATTCTTTCTGATTTGCGAATGCTAACACGATGGTGAGGGCAGATAGAAGTTCATTGGATTAGACAAAGGGGAAGGAAGGGAAGAGAGGGGAAATGGGAATAGGAAAGACAGTAGAATGAACCGGACATAACTTTCCTATGTTCATATATGAATATACAAGAAGTGTAACTCCACATCACGTACAACCACAAGAATGGGTTGTATGTATGATATGTCAAAATATACTCTACTGTCATGTAAAATCTCAAATAACAAATTTTTAAAAGAAGCAAAAATTAAATCATACAGAAAAAGGCAAAGAAGTAGAAACAAATCTGAAGTGTTATCTCCTGGAACCTAACAATTGTGGATACTCTGGTGACCTTCTTTTATCTTTTTAGATGAATTTCTTTATACATACAAGTAAGATACCCCTATGAACACTCTGATTTCCACTTACCATGTTGGGACATTTTTCAAAATGAATAAACAGATTTTTAAAAAAATTTTTTTAGTTATAGATGGACACAATATCTTTATTTTATTTGTTTTTATTTTTATATGGTACAGAGGATTGAACCCAGGGCTCATGCATGCTAGGCAAGTACTCTACCACTGAGCTAGAACTCCAGCCCTAAACAGATATCTTAAACATTTTAACCACTCATAGTATTTTGTCAAAGGTAATTTAAGATAATTTATATAACCAAGTCATTTTTGTTGGAGACTTTAGGGGTTTTTGTTGTTGTTCATTTTTTGCTATTAATATAATGCTGAAAAAAAAAAAGAAAAAAAATAATAATATAATGCTGATATTAGCATTGTTGCATTTTGTTTTATTTTGTTTTGTTTTGTTTTAAGATAGGGTCTCCATAAGTAGCCCAAGCTAGTTTGGAACTTATGATCCTCCTGCCCCAGTGTTCCAAATGGCTGGGATTACAGGTATGTGCCATCTCACCTAACTTGAAATTAACATCTTTATGTGGACAGTGTTTGGTGTGTAATTACCTAGAAAATAGATTAAAGCAAAATGTTACACATATTTTGCATTTTGGTACATATTTCCTAAAGGACCTGTTAAGAGAATAGAAAGGTAGGTAGACATGATCAAAGCATGATACATGCATGTATGCAAACATCACCATAAAAGTGATTAATGTGTACAATATGCATTAATAATTACAATAAAAACTCAGTAAATAAGTAAAAACCAAAAAACTCTTTTAACTTATACCAATTTACTCTAAGCATTAGAGAAGAATTCAGCCAACAGCCACATACCAGTTTAAAAACAAAAAATAAACTGCATTAAATTATTGTCCTAGGATAGAAGATGGAGTAGTTAGGTTTGATAAAGTAATATGAAAAGTTTGCCTTGCCCATTTCAGTCCCACTCCTATGCTCAGGTTATATTAAATAGCCTAGAATATATACAACAACAAAAGTAGTTTTCAGTTATATTTTGAGGACAGTTAACATAATGGGAGCTACTGATAACTCCCATTTGGATTGCACTTATTAATTACAAAATAATTTCACTTTTATTTTCTCTCTGGATAGTTTTAAAGATTCTGTGAGATGAACCAGGAAGGAATCATCACCATTTTATAGCATCAAAAACAAAACTGAAATTAAAAAATACATACATGACAAAAAACATGTGCATATGTATATGTGAGTATGTGCCCATGTGTACACCAGTATGTATATGTGAGTATGTGCCCATGTGTACACCAGTATGTATATGTGAGTATGTGCCCACGTGTACACTAGGGGATGATGGAACAAACTCGAAGGGTTGTTATCACAAGCCAAGTAGGGCATGGGAACAGGTGAGTTCCAACATTGCTGGGAAGATGTAAATTCTTTTTAGTATACTTTATCTCTTTTTTAAATTTTTTTATCTGTTCTAATTTGTTGTACATGTATTTCATATTCATAGTGTATTCATAGATGTTTATTTTTTATGAAAACTAAAACAAAGACAACATAAAATGGCACTAATTTCTAACAAGATAATAGTCATAAGAGAAATTTTTAGGGTAGTATTATGTACAAATATTAATACAAATCCTAAGTAAAGTGATATTTTAAAAAGAGTCTGATAGAATTTAAAGGATAATGTGGTATGATCAAGAAAGCTTTATCTCAAGAAAACAAAAACAAATGAGTGGGGCTGGGGTTGTAGCTCAGTGGGGGAGCGCTCGCCTAGCATGTGTGAGGCACAGGGTTCAATCCTCAGCACCACATGAAAGTAAATCAATAAAATGAAGGCATTGTGTCCATCTACAACTAAAAAAACAAAATAAAAAACAAATGAGTGTTGAGAAGTCAACTTATGTAACTCAATGATGGAAAAAAAATAATCCCTCCTATATATACCACAAAAAATTTTGATTAAATTCAACATTCATTACTGATTTTAAAAATTTTATAAAATGCCTATCTAAAACTTGCTTTATATATAAATTTAAGATATGTCTCAGAGGTTTAATTTTAAGAGGGCAAAATTAAATCAGTATATTTAACTTCATTTTTCCTTCATATAAGTCATCAAAATGGTACCCAAGCTAATGTTCTTTAGAAAACACAGCCAAAGGAAAAATTTACTTCCTGACACATTATTGAGAGGAATAATCCTTAAATATAAGAGTGAGGGGGAAAAGGTAAGGGAGGTAGGAAAGGAGGAAGGAGCATTGCCAAACTGGAAACAGCATCATAAGAAAACCCACCCAATTGCTCCATCACCTAGGTAATATCCAGAGAGGACCGCTGTTCTCAGAAGCAGTTCCTTCTCCCCATCTTATGTCCCTCACTGAGCTAAGTCAGCCATGCAGAGCACTAACATTCCCTCCCTCACCCACATACACTTGTATGTGATGCTGCCCAATGCTACTGAGATCGTAGCTGAGGAAGTAAGACCCTACATCCTGCAGCATTGCTCCCTATGAATTGGGAGGAACTGGAACATCTGTAGCTCGATGGCAGCAGGGACAAAAGAGACTGTGCCAAAGCCTGGTCTTCATTTGGAACAGACTGAGATAGTCAGCAGCTCTGGGAGACTGAGGTGCCAGTGGCAGCCACTGTAGCTCCCACTGAGCAGACAGATGAAGCCTAAGAGTTTAGATAGAAATGAATAAACCCATGGAACACCATAATTAGGGAAATTAGAAAAGATGACTAAAACTAAGTTAGAGTCTGGAAACCAACTAGATTAATAGTATCTAACTTTGCCAAGATAGTCAAATCCTATCGGGCAGGGTAAAAAGGGGTAGGTGGGAGAGGGGGGCTTGGGCAAATTAGTACCTTGGACACTTAACAAAGGATGTAAATGGTACCCACCTCCCTTCAAGAGTGATTTTCCTGGCCACCCTATCACCTTCCTGCCATCATCTAAGATAAAAACTAGAACAACCTTGCTGACACCACAGAATTCTCAAAAAGCTCAGGAACTATTATCACGCACTCTCCCTAGAATTGGGTTGAAGATAAAGGATGGGAAGGGAGGTCATCAAGGAGTACTGAGGGGAAATTTGTTGAAAAGTTATTACATTATTAAATATCCTTTTCTATTCCACACTGTTGGGTGACTATCACACTCCCCTCTCAGAAGTCAAGGCTTAGTCTATGAAGAGGATAAATAGAGGGTTTCTCAACTAGGGAGCACAGTCAAACAGTGAGCTATGATACTAAAATTATAAGACTGACTTAACATAAGCATATTGAGTGACATGCTGAGACCCACCATATTTCCTACATGGCCTGCAGAAGGCTTGCAGTCTTCCCAGGAAAGAGATTACAAGATTCTTCCCTAGCAAACCTGATCAGTCTAAGATACTAACACCTCAGGTTCCTACACAGTAACCACACTACCCTACACAGAACTCAAAGTCAGTATGCCCTACCTAGATGTTCAAAGATCCTAGATAGCTTAATTTCTTACTTTTAATAATAGACAATTGATGATCATGATATAACTAATTCTAATGTTAATGATTGAATTTCTAACATTAAAAATTAAAAGACAAAAAGAGCAATGTGAAAAAAAGAGAGTAGTATTTTCAAACCTTCAAAAATCATCATCATTATATTCAGAGATAAAAGATTTTGCATCCATGATGAAAGAACAAGACAATCTTTTAAAACAGAGTACTCAGAAAACGAATGAAGAAATTAAAAGAGAGAAAAATCACAGTAAAATAATTAAAGAAGATCTCCCAAGGGAGGAGGACATGAGCTTACAAATTAAACAGGTGCATCAAATGCTCAACACGGTAGGTGAAATAGATCCACACCAATGTACATCATGATAAAATTCATAACATAGGTTCTAAAAGATCCAGAGATTTATTTACAAAAAAATGAACTACCTACAAAGGATCAAGAATCAGAAATGGCTTTGAATTCATAACAGCAACACTGAGACTATAGGACACTGAAATAATGAATACCTCCAAAGTTCTAAAGGGAAATAATTTCAGCCCCTAATTTTATGTGCAGCCAAACTATTAATCATGTAGAAACATGGAGTAGAGTATTTTCAGATGCAAGAACTCAAAAATATTTCTTTCCCATAAACAGTCTCAGGAAAGGCTCAGAAATGATGTTTGCCAAAATTAGAAAGAGAGAAATGTGTAGAAAACAAAGGACCCAGAACTGGAAAGATAGGGGAACCTCTAGAATGATGGTGGAGGTAGATAAGAGGAGTGCTGTGTACCAAGGACACACTGGATGGAGCAATCTAGAAAATTTGTGGCCAAGGATAGGACACACCTGGGTGGCTACTGTTTCTGACAGACTTTAAAAAGTTATCATAAATGTGCACCAATTATGACTACATCGAACTGATAGACAACAAACAAGTGGCTAGTTGAATATCAGCAAGATGGCCAACTAGCAACCCTAGTCTCTGCTCCACTGCCCCCTACAAAGACAAACAAACAAAAGCACCTACATTTTGACCCAAATAATTACCGGAAAGCACTGAAGAACACCAAAGCAGCAAAGAAACCTTGTAGAGCACAGAAACGGAGGATAACCGCATGGAGAAAGAGGGTAACACCTGCCTCTGTGACCCAGTCCTCACAGTTAGGATCAGTTCTGAACTGGGAGAGACTTCTCCCTCTGGGCAAAAAGTAAGCAAGAGGACTCCGGTACTAATGTCCCCGCCATGGACACCTGCAGTCTTCACTACTGGAGATATAGGTCTAAACCTAGCTGAGGGATCGCCCAAGAGTCCACCCACTGAGCTAACCCCAGAGATCTATCTGGCACTGGGCACTGCCCCCTGCCCCCCGTGGCTTAGCTTCTACTACTTTGTGCCATCTTGGAACTACAACCACTACTACAGAGTGTCTCACTCTTGAAGCCAGCAGTCATCACATCCTTCCACCGCTTAGGCTTAGCTACCACAGCACACAACCACCTGTGGATGCACCATCCCAGAGACAAGCTGCTACTACACGTGCCCCACAGAGTCAAGCTACTGCAGAGTAACCCATCCCCCAATCCCAGTTGCTGGTGCACTATCCCCTTAGAGTTGGGCTGACTTGGTGCCTCACTCTTCCAAGGATGTAGAGATTAGAACTCTTGGAAAACCCAGGGTCTTGATGCCACCCCATCCCCTGGGAACAACAGGTCACTGGCACAGCGAAGCAGCATTCATTTGTATCTTCAAGAGTAAATCTGAACCTCCAGTTGCTACAGCAATTTCACAAGGTTCTGAGTAAAGACTCCATCTGAACATTTGTGCCTTGGATTCCAGTCCTCCTGAAGTTGCCTGTGGGCCACGTCAGATACCAGGAGAGATCTGTTCAGATAAAACTCTTCCCACTGAAGGGAAGAAAAGCATAAGAGGATCCCTAAAGCCCTTGTCCTCATAGCCTAGACAGCCACTATTACTGCTGCAAACTTCTGTAGTTCAGATCCCTGAGGCACTCAGTCACCACTGACACTGAAGAAGTCCTATGGAGACTATACCTCTACATCACATGGAACAAGAACCACCACACCCAACCAACCAGCCCCTTAGGCCCATCTTCAGGTTAAAGTTTTCCCCTACAAAAACCACTCTGTAATGTTTGAAAGACATGACTGCAAAACCAGAAGCACAGACACAGGGACACAAGAAACATGAAAAAAGGAAAAAATAAGAAAAATGACATCACCAAAGGAACATGATAATTCTTTAATAACTGGACCCAAAGAAATGGAAATTTATGAATTTCCTGAAAAGGAACTCAAGGTAATGATCAAAAAGAAATTCAGCAATATACAACAGAATACCAAAAGACAATTTTCTGAAATCAGGAAACCAACTTATGATCTCAATGAGAAATTCAACAATGAGACAGATATTTAAAAAGAACTAAGCAGAGAGTTTATTACTGAAAAGTTTAATCAGTAAAATTAAACACACAATAAAGAAAAAGTCTGTGAACCTGAAGCTTGGTCATTAATGATTCTGTAAGTGGTGGGGAGAAAAAAGAATAATAAAGAATGAAGAGATTGAAGTCCACCTGTGGGATTGTGTTACTCAACTTTCTGTCACTGTAATAAAAATACCTGACGAAACAATTTAGAGGAGGAAAATTTTATTTGGGAATTAGGATTTCAGAGGTTCAGTCCATGGACAGTGAACTCCATTGCTCTGGGCCTGAGGTGAGGCAGAACATGATGGCAGAAATGTGTGGCAGAGAGAAGCTTCTCATTTCATGGCAGCCAGGAAGCAGAAAGAGAGAGAGAGAGCAAGGAGCCAGGGACAAGATATAATCCTTAAGGTTGTGCCCCAAATGATATTCCTCCTCCAGCCATATCCCACCAGCCTACAGCCAGTAGTCCATTCAAATTATCCATTCAAATGGATTAATCCCCTAATGATGTTACAGATTTCATAATTTAATCATTTATCTCTGCACATTCCTGGATTGATTCCTGGATAAGCTTTTGGGGGGATACTTCATATCCAACACGTAACAGGGACTTATGGGACACCATTAAGTGAACAATTTTGCACCATATAAATTCTAGAAGATGGGGATACAGAAAAAGTAAAAGCTTAATAATTAAATAATTTCTGAGAATTTCCCAAGTCATGGGAGACACATTGATATTCAGATCCACTGAGCACAAAATCCCCCAAGTAGATTCAATCCAAAGAGGTCCTCATCACAGTACATTCAAATCAAACTATTAAAAGTCAAAGACAAAAATAATTTTTAAAGCATCAGGAGAAAAGCACCAAATCACATGTAAGGACATCCCCATTGCACTATCAGTGGATTTCTTTGAAGAAATAATGCAGGTCAGGGGAGAAAGGGACAATATATTCAAAGCACAGAAAAGAAAAAGAAAAAAGTTGCTAACTAAGAGTACTATACCCTGAAAAACTATCCTACAAAAAAGGAAGAAGCAGTAAGGTCTTTCAGACCCAAGGAAAAACTGAGAGAACTCATTTCCACTAAAACTGCCATACAAGAAATGTTTAAGGGAGTTTTTTTTAAAGCAGAAACAAAAGGAAAAAAATTATTATCATGTCATACATATGAAAGCATAAGACTCCCTGGTACAGAGAAGTACATTTTCAAACTCATAATATTTAAATATTTGAACAATGGCATATAAATTATATATATCTCTAATATGAAAGTTAAATATCAAAAGGTAAAAAATAATTATAGTTATAATATATTATAAATACACATCAATTGTATCATCACAAAGATAATGAAGAGGTAGAAGAGTTGTGGCTAAGTATGATCATCTGATGATATCTCCCCACAGACATGCAGTGTCCATACTACTCAAAACAATGTACAGATTCAATGTCATCCCTATCAAAACCAATGACATTCTTCACAGAATTAGCAAAAACAATTCTAAAATTGATATGGAACCACAAAAAAACCCTGAATTACCATAACCCTTTTGAAAAAAAATGAACAAAGCAGGATGCGTTACATTACCTGACTTCAAAACATACTACCAAGCTGTAGTAATCAAAACAGCATGGCATTGGAGTAAAAACTGGCACATTGAACAATGGAACAGAATAGAGAGCTTAGAGGTAAACCCATGCATCTAAAGTCAACTGATTTTTTATAAAAGTGCTAAGAACACATTGGAGAAACTACAGTCTTTTCAACAAATAGTGTTAATAAAATTGGATATCCATATGCAGAAGAATGAAGTTGGACTCCTATCCCTCATCACTTAGAAAGATCAACTCAAAATGGACTTAAGACTTAAATGTGGATCCAAGATGGCGGCCTAGAGGGAGACTGCACCCCCAGTCGCTCCAGAACCCAGGAGTTAAGAAGGGGAGGCATTGAGAGACTTGGACTGAAATAGAGCCACAGGTGAGTCTGCCCACTGGGTAAAGCTCGGCCCGGGTGGCAGGCCCAGATAGAGGTGGCTTATCGGAGCCGGGCAGGGCAGCTAGAGTCTTCCACAGGCAGCCCTGCGCACTCCGGCGGTGGGCCCCGCCCACACAGCCAGCTTCTCCAGGTTCCCGGAGCGGGCCCGCTAGTGAGAGCCTTTCTGACCAGAACAAGCTCCAAGTCCTGGAGCCAGCGCAGCACAGCGTACTCTGGCACACAAGCAGCTTCAGGGACCAGGATAGGGCAGCCAGAGACCTCCCCAAGTAGCCTGGACCCCTGCGGAGGGAGGTGCCTTTCAAGGCTAGCTTCTCAGACCAGACCGCCCAGTGAGAGGTTTTCTACATAGAACCAGCCACAAGCCCCCGAACCAACGGAGAGCTTCGATCCGCAAGCAGCCTCTGGGATCAGGGCAGGGCAGCCAGAGAATTCTCCAGGCAGCTCTGCCCACTCCGGCTGCAGGCTCTCTTCACGGGGCGATCCAAGATGGCAGCCTAGAGGGTGACTGCACCCTCCAGTCGCTCCAGAACCCAGGAGTTAAGAAGGGGAGGCATTGAGAGACTCGGACTGAAATAGAGCCACAGGTGAGTCTGCCCACTGGGTAAAGCTCGGCCCGGGTGGCAGGCCCAGATAGAGGTGGCTTATCGGAGCCGGGCAGGGCAGCTAGAGTCTTCCCAAGGTAGCCTTCCACACTCCGGCAGTGAGCTCCTCCCACACGGCCAGCTGCACGGTGCAGGCCCACAGTGAGAGCCTTTCCGCACAGAGCCAGTTCCAAATCGTGGAACCAGTAGCGGGCTAGGGGCAGTTTTCTTTGGATGCGCTGCTTTATCAGATTCCTCCAAGACATCAGGCTACTGAAGGCTGGGAGGTGATACACTGGAAATCTACCGGGACACTATAAGCCAATAGTGGAAAACTGCAATATCTCAGGGTCCCACTGACAGCTGACCAATATGAGAAAACAAGGGAAGAAAATGTCCCAAAGAAACCTAGATACTACATCAATAAAACCCAATGACAGCACAGCAGAAGAAATGTCAGAAAGGGAGTTCAGAATGTACGTAATTAAAACGATCAGGGAAGCTAATGAGGAGATGAAAGAGCAAATGCAGGCATTGAAGGAGGAGATGAAAGAGCAAATGCAGGCATTAAATGATCGCACCAATCAACAGTTAAAAGACCAAATACGGGAAGCAAGAGATCATTTCAATAAAGAGTTAGAGATACTGAAAAAAAAAAACAAACTGAAATACTTGAAATGAAGGAAACAATAAACCAAGTTAAAAACTCCATAGAAAGCATAACCAATAGGATAGAACACCTGGAAGACAGAACCTCAGACATTGAAGACAAATTATTTAATCTTGAAAGCAAAGTTGGCCAAACAGAAAAGATGATAAGAAATCATGAACAGAATCTACAAGAATTATGGGATATCATGAAAAGGCCAAATTTAAGAATTATTGGGATTGAGGAAGGCTTAGAGAAACAAACCAAAGGAATGAACAATCTATTCAATGAAATAATAACAGAAAATTTCCCAAATCTGAAGAATGAAATGGAAAACCAAGTACAAGAGGCTTATAGAACTCCAAACATACAAAATTACAACAGACCCACACCAAGGCACATTATTATGAAAATACCTAACATACAAAATAAAGACAGAATTTTAAAGGCCGTGAGAGAAAAGAACCAAATTACATTCAGGGGGAAACCAATACGTATATCAGCAGATTTTTCAATCCAGACCCTAAAAGCTAGAAGGGCCTGGAACAACATATACCAAGCCCTGAAAGAAAACGGATGCCAACCAAGAATCTTATACCCAGCAAAACTTACTTCAAATTTGATGATGAAATAAGATCCTTCCATGATAAACAAAAGCTAAAGGAATTTACAAAAAGAAAGCCAGCATTACAGAACATTCTCAGCAAAATATTCCATGAGGAAGAGATGAAAAACAACGATGCAAATCAGCAACAGGAGGCGCTAGCCTAAAGGAATAGCCAAATAAAGGAGAAACCAAATCATGTCAAAAACAAATATGAGTCAATTGACTGGGAATACAAATCATATCACAATAATAACCCTGAATGTTAATGGCCTGAACTCATCAATCAAAAGACATAGACTGGCAGATTGGATTAAAAAGAAAAATCCAACAATATGCTGCCTGCAGGAGACTCATCTCATAGAAAGAGACACCCATAGACTAAAGGTGAAAGGATGGGGAAAAACATACCATGCACACGGACACAGCAAAAAAGCTGGAGTATCCATCCTCATTTCAGATAATGTGGACTTCAAGCCAAAACTAGTCAGAAGGGATAAAGAAGGACATTACATGCTGCTTAAGGGAAGCATAAATCAGCAAGACATAACAATCATAAATATCTATGCCCCGAACATTGGCTCATCCACGTACGTCAAACAAGTCCAGAAATCAAATAGACCACAACACAATAATACTAGGCAATTTTAACACACCTCTCTCACCACTGGATAGATCGTCCAAACAAAAATTGAATAAAGAAACTATAGATCTCAACAACACAATCAACAATTTAGACTTAACGGACATATATAGAATATACCATCCAACAAAGAACGAATACACTTTCTTCTCAGCAGCACATGGATCCTTCTCTAAAATAGACCATATTTTATGCCACAAAGCTACTGTTAGCAAATACAAGAAGATAGAGATACTACCTTGTACTCTATCAGATCATAATGGATTGAAATTAGAAATAAATGACAGAATAAAAAACAGAAACTTCTCCAATACCTGGAGATTAAATAATACACTATTATATGATGAATGGATAACAGAAGACATCAGGAGGGAAATAAAAAAATTCTTAGAAGTAAACAAGAACAAAGACACATCATATCCAAATCTCTGGGACAATATGAAAGCAGTACTTAGAGGAAGATTTATTTCATGTGGCGCATTCAAAAAAAGAAGTAGAAATCAACAAATAAACTACTTAACACTACAGCTCAAAGCGCTAGAAAAAGAAGAGCAGACCAATACCAAAAGTAGTAGAAGACAGGAAATAGTTAAAATCAGAGCAGAAATCAACGAAATCGAAACAAAAGAAACAATTGGAAAAATTAACAAAATAGATAGTTGGTTCTTTGAAAAAATAAATAAAATTGATAAACCCTTAGCCACACTAACAAAGAGAAAGAGGGAGAAAACTCAAATTACTAAAATTCGGAATGAACAAGGAAACATCACAACAGACACGACTGAAATACAAAACATAATTGGAAGCTATTTCGAAAATCTATACTCCAACAAAACAGAAAACCTCGAAGACATCAACAAATTTCTAGAGACATATGAATTACCTAAACTGAACGAGGAGGACATACACAACTTAAATAAACAATTTCAAGCAATGAAATAGAAGAGGTCATCAAAAGCCTACCAACAAAGAAAAGTCCAGGACCAGATGGGTTCTCAGCCGAGTTCTACAAAACCTTTAAAGAAGAGCTCATTCCAATACTCCTCAAACTATTCCATGAAATAGAAGAGGAGGGAACCCTTCCAAACTCGTTCTATGAAGCCAATATCACCCTGATACCTAAACCAG
This sequence comes from Sciurus carolinensis, assembly GCF_902686445.1. NCBI lineage: Eukaryota > Metazoa > Chordata > Mammalia > Rodentia > Sciuridae > Sciurus > Sciurus carolinensis. The sequence goes on along the minus strand of NC_062216.1, from coordinate 93,872,720 downwards.
ACAGAGACACATCGAGGAAAGAAAATTTCAGACCAATATCCTTAATGAACATCGACGCAAAAATTCTAAACAAAATTTTAGCAAATCGCATACAAATATATATTAAAAAGATAGTGCACCACAATCAAGTGGGTTTTATCCCAGGGATGCAAGGTTGGTTCAACATTCGGAAATCAATAATGTCATTCACCATATCAACAGACTTAAAGTTAAGAATCACATGATTATTTCAATAGATGCAGAAAAAGCATTCGATAAAATACAGCATCCCTTCATGCTCAAAACACTAGAAAAAATTGGGGTAGTGGGAACATTCCTTAACATTATAAAGGCAATCTACGCTAAGCCCATGGCTAATATCATTCTAAATGGTGAAAAACTGAAAGCGTTCCCCCTAAAAACTGGAACAAGGCAGAGATGCCCTCTTTCACCGCTTCTATTCAACATCATCCTTGAGACTCTAGCCAGAGCAATTAGACAAACCAAAGAAATTAAAGGGATATGAACAGGAAAAGAAGAACTCAAACTATCCCTGTTCGCTGATGACATGATTATATATTTAGAGGAACCTGGAAATTCCACCAGAAAACTTTTAGAACTCATAAGTGAATTCAGTCAAGTAGCAGGTTACAAGATCAATGCTCATAAATCCAATGCATTTTTATACATAAGTGATGAATCTTCAGAAAGAGAAATTAGGAAAACTACCCCATTCACAATAGCATCGAAAAAAATAAAATACTTTGGAATCAATCTCACAAAAGAGGTGAAAGACCTCTACAATGAGAACTACAGAACACTAAAGAAAGAAATTAAAGAAAACCTTAGAAGATGGAAAGATCTCCCATGTTCCTGGATAGGCAGAATTAATATTGTCAAAATGGCTATACTACCTAAAGTGCTATATAGATTCAATGCAATTCCAATTAAAATCCCAATGATGTACCTTGCAGAAATAGAGCAAGCAATTATGAAATTCATCTGGAAGAATAAAAAACCTAGAATAGCTAAAGCAATCCTCAGTAGCAAGAGCGAAGCAGGGGGTATTGCAATACCAGATCTTCAACTCTACTACAAAGCAATAGTAACAAAAATGGCATGGTATTGGTACCAAAATAGACAGGTAGATCAATGGTACAGAATAGAGGACATGGACACAAACCCAAATAAATACAATTTTCTCATACTAGACAAAGGTTCCAAAAATATGCAATGGAGAAAAGATAGCCTCTTCAACAAATGGTGCTGGGAAAACTGGAAAACCATATGCAATAGAATGAAATTAAACCCCTATCTCTCACCCTACACAAAACTCAACTCAAAATGGATCAAGGACCTCGGAATCAGACCAGAAACCCTGCATCTTATAGAAGAAAAAGTAGGTCCAAATCTTCAACTTGTTGGCTTAGGATCAGACTTCCTTAACAGGACTCCCATAGCACAAGAAATAAAAGCAAGAATCAACAACTGGGATAGATTCAAACTAAAAAGCTTTCTCTCAGCAAAGAAAACTATCAGCAATGTGAAGAGAGAGCATACAGAGTGGGAGAATATCTTTGCCAACCATACCTCAGATAGAGCGCTAATTTCCAGAATCTATAAAGAACTCAAAAAACTCTACACAAAGAATACAAATAATCCAATCAACAAATGGGCTAAGGAAATGAACAGACACTTCACAGAAGAAGATGTACAAGTAATCAACAGATATATGAAAAAAATGTTCAACATCCCTAGTAATAAGGGAAATGCAAATCAAAACTACCCTAAGATTTCATCTCACCCCAATTAGAATGGCGATTATCAAGAATACAAGCAACAATAGGTGTTGGCGAGGATGTGGTGAAAAAGGAACACTCATACATTGCTGGTGGGGTTGCAAATTAGTGCAGCCACTCTGGAAAGCAGTGTGGAGATTCCTCAGAAAGCTTGGAATGGAAACACCATTTGACCCAGCTATCCCACTCCTTGGCCTATACCCAAAGGACTTAAAATCAGCATACTACAGAGATACAGCCACATCAATGTTCATTGCTGCTCAATTCACCATAGCCAGATTGTGGAACCAACCTAGATGCCCTTCAGTTGATGAATGGATAAAGAAACTGTGGCATATTTATACAATGGAATATTACTCCGCAATGAAGAATGAGAAAATTATGGCATTTGTAGGCAAATGGACGAAATTGGAGAATATCATGCTAAGTGAGATAAGCCAATCTCAAAAAACTAAAGGACGAATGATCTCGCTGATAAGCGGATGAGGACATATAATGGGGGGTGGGAGGGGTTAGCATTAGGTTTAGGGTTAGGGATAAGGAGAGCGGTAAGAATGAAGGAAAGAAGGACTGTATAGAGGGAAAAGAGGGGTGGGAGGGGTGGGGGGGAAGGAAAAAGAATAAACATCATTGCCCTATGTAAAAAAAAAAAATGTTAATGTGCATATGAATCATTTGAGGATCATATTAAAATGTGCTTTTTTTTTTTTTTTTTTTTTTTTTTTTGCAGTGCTGGGCATTAAACCCAGAGTCTTGCATATTTTAGGCAAGCATCCTACCACTGAGCTACACCCACAGCCCCAGATGTACCTTTAGGTGTAGCATATCTGAGGTGTGGCCTGAGAGTGCCTTTCTAAAAATTCCCAGGTGATGCTGTTGTATCACTGACATTTTGAGCAGCAAGAACCTAACTACTCCATTTGTAAGGCCCTTGGCTAAAAGGAGGAACCATAAAAACTCAAGAAACTAATTAACTGGGACTAACAGTAAGCATTTCTGCCAAGCATTATCAACCTCAACCATGTAAGCTAAGGTATAATACTATCTTCATTTGGAGTTTGTTTTCACTTTTTTTTTTTCAGAAAATAAAACATTTTAAATTGTAAAAAAAAAAAAAAAAGACTTAAATGTAAGACCTGAGCCTATGAAACTACTGGAAGAAATGCTTCCAGACATTGAAATGGGCAAAGAAATTTTGGACAAGATGCTAAAATCACAGGAAACAAAAGCAAAAACAGCCAAGTAGGGTTATATAAAACTGTACAGCAAGGGAAACATCTAAAATAGTGCAAAGACAACCCAAAAAAGGGGAGGAAGTATTTGCAATGTGCACATCTGACAGGCATTGATACCTAGAATATATAACAAACTCAAAAAACTAAATACCCAAAATAAATAAATGAATAACCCAATTAAAAATGGGTAATAGATCTAAACAGACATTTCTCAGAAAAAGACACAAATAGTGAATAGATACATGAAAAAATGCTCAACATCACTAGTCATCAGGGAAACGCAAATCAAAACTCAATGAGTTATCATTAAGTAGAGGAAGGGACCCCAGGGGAGAAAGAGGGGATAGAAAAGGGAAATAGTGAGGAATGACATTGACCAAATTATATTGTTATATAGTGTGCATGTACAAATTTGTAACAATAAACCCCACTATTATGTTGTACAATTATAATGTACCCAACAAATATGGAAAAATGTTAATGAAATTCTTTAAAAAAATGAGTACTATGTGAGTGTTAAATTACTTCAATATAGTAGCATTTTTAGTATCTATGTGCATCCCATAACATCATGTGATACCTTAAATATACACAATAAAATTTATTTTTTAAAAAAAAGAAGTGAATTTTTTTGTGTTACCTTGAGACCTCATCTCTCTCTCTTTTAACTGACATCTTTGTAAATGCCTTATGATTCCATAGAGTGAAATACAAAGAAAACTAGACCTGCATGAATAAAAATTCTACAATAGTGATAGACACACACATATATATGTAAATGTCTAGTATATCTCTGGGACAATAGGAAAAGTCTTCTGTAACAATGGCTGCTCCAAAAGAAGATGTGGGTGGATAAGGAAAAGAGGTGTACAGAGTTACTTTTCACTATTTACCTGTTTGTTTGTCTGAATTTTGAACCATAAGCATGCATTAATTTTTTAAAAAGTAATATAATAAAATTATTTGAATATGTGTGTATACTTCAAATCAAGAGCCAGAATCATGCTTAATAAGTTTTTACCATCAAGCAAAACAAGACAAAAAATACCTATTATCAAAATTATTATTTAGCATTATATACCAAGCATCAATGAATGCTTTAAAAAAGAAAGTGATAAATTATTATTTATGGATGACATGACTCTGAATTTAGAAAAAACAAGAGGAACCCAAAAATCATTTAAAACCATGAGAGAATTTAATAAAGTAGCTGATTACATAATTAATATACAGTAATCTATGATTTTATTATCAAATGTCTTTATCACACTTACTGATTTTACAGCAGCAATTAATATGCTATCCTTAAGAAGTATTAAATCAAATAAGATGTACAAGGGCTGGGGTTGTGGTTCAGTGGCACAGCACTTGCCTAGCATGTGTGAGAACCTGGATTCAATTCTCAGCACCACATATAAATAAATAAAATAAAGATCCTTTGACAATGAAAAAAATATTTTAAAAAATAAATAAGTCGTACCAGATAAGAAGTAATGTCCTTCTTCTTATTCTTCCAATCCTTCCCATAATCTTATAACCTAGGTTCAATTATAATCTCTACTTTTTAGCTAAGGATTTAAGTATAAATAATAAATCTACCATAGTACTAGATAAAACCATGACTGAGTGTGCCTTTAACTCTTAAATAAAATGAAAGCACATCAACAAATGATAGAAGCCATAAGGAAAGAGAGAGATGTTTTGCTACTGAAACATTAAAATTTTTCTGTATGAAAATGCTATAAATATAACCAAAATGCAAATACCAAACTTAGGGAAATATTTGTAACATTAACAACAAATCGTTCACTTCCTTTACATTTCTGGTGGTAGTGGGCGTGCGCCAGGAAGGAACCCAGGGCCATGCATGTGCGAGGCAAGCACACTGCCACTGATCACATCCCCAACCCCCAAAGTCCTCTTCATACAAAGACTCTTGTCTTTGGAAATGACCTAATAAGGAAAATAACCTAAAAGAAAAGAAATGACCAAATAGTTCACTGGAGAAGACGTAAAAGGTTCAGCAAAACACTCAACAAAAAGAAATGATCAATGTTTAAGGCAAAGCAATGCCAATTATCCTGATTTGATCACTACACATTGCACACTCATATCAAATTATCACATGGCACCCCATGAATGTATACAATTATTATGTGTCAGTTTAAAAATAATTTCATAAGAAAAATGAGCAACTACCTTCAAATGCCCTATCATAAGCATAATTACAGGATACAAATGAAATTAATGAAATACTGTCTTTCATTCAACAGACTGACAAAGATTAAACATTTGATGAAACCCAGTGTTGGCAACGGTGTGAAATGGAGGTTCTCATGGAGTGCCAATAGAGTCCAAACTGGTGCAACCCTTCAGAGCATGCTTTGGTCAAATAAATCAAAATTTTATATGCATATGCTAAGACTCAGCAATTCTACTTCTAGAAATTTATACTAAGGCAAATATCACACAAAGCCTTAAAAATACATGTGCAAGCATGTTCATAGAAAAACTGTAATAACAAAAGCTTAAAACAACATAAATCTTCATCAGCAATAAACTGGTTGAATACAGTATGCTGCATTCATATAATGAAACAATATATTTCCCTTAAATTTTTAAGTAAATCTACATATAGAACTATGCAAAGATGTCCAAGTAATACAGTAACTGAATATAGCAAGTTATAGAACAATATATATAGTTTTGTCCCAATTAGTAAATTTGTAGAAAGTCCTTGACTTACAATTTTTCAAACTGATAGAAAAGTAAAGTACATTCAGTAAAAGCTATTCTGTGTGTGTGTGTGTGTGTGTGTGTGTGTGTGTGTGTGCGTGAGAGAGAGAGAGAGAGAGAGAGAGACACTCACAGTACTGGGGCTTGAACCCAGGGGCCCTCTACCACTGAGCTACATCTCTGGCTTATTTTATTTTATTTTATTTATTTTATTATTTTATTTTATTTTATTTTATGACAGGGTCTTGCTAAGTGGCCAAGGTTGGCCTCAAATTTGTAATTCTCCTGCTTCAGTATCCCTAGTAATTGGGTTTCCGGGTAAGTGCCACTGTGCCCAACTAGACACTGTTCTTTAAATTTTGAATTTTGATCTCTTCCTGGGTGAGCAATATCTGTATGATATTCTCTCACAGCCAGCAGCCATGAGCCGCCCTTCCCAGTCAGTCCTGCATCAACAAGGGAAACAGACAAAATGCTACAGTATAAATACATTTTTGGCTCAGAACATATTCAACTTTTGATGTGTTTATTGAGACATATCTAAATTATAGGTTAAGAAGGGTCTGTATATCTACTTTTATATGTACAGAAAATTTCCAGAAGAATGTTAAGGGTGACTACTCTAGCATTGGTAATTAAAAAAAAAAGGCAAAACACATAACTTTAATTCTTCACCCTTTTGTGCTGCCTGATTTTTCTACCACATATCTTTTGGACATCGAACGTTAAATCTAAGGAGGAAAAAAAAGAGAATTTTAAGTTGTTTCAGGATCTAGTATGCAACAAAAGAATAATTTTATGTCCTGTGTACCCCAAAACATCACTGTTGCCAAACATGTGAGGCTCTGTCAAGAATACTGCTAAAATTACTCTTGCAGATTAACTTATTTAAGGGTACACTTTGCCTCTAAATCATCTTTGCAAATCCACTGAGATGTAAAATTTCTACACGAGCCATCTTAGGGTAATTTATGAGAGAGGCAGATGATAAATAAGTCCTCCATTCACAATTTTTCTGATCAACATCCAATTTTCAGTGCTGAACTGTTTAGTACTCTGGGCTTGCTGAAGCACTTCTCCAAAGGTAGCTATATAGATACTTCATGATTTAAGATAAAATAAGAACAACAAAAATTTTCTTGTCCTCCATTATAAGTACTCCTTACAAAGCTTAGATTCTCCCAAACTTGGGCAAAAAAAAAACAAGCCTGTACAAAACTAAATCTGATTTTTATAGCTAACTGTAACTCCTTTACCTATATGCCTGACAACTAAGTCCATACAGCGCCTTTCTAGTCATCTTATGTCCATTTGGCTACTCACAGTAAATTCAATCTCCAATTTTGTTTCTAGTCCCATGAAACATTTTACATCCCTTAAAATGTTGCATAAAGTATATACATATATATCATACATATCTATCACTATGCAAAGATGCCTGGTTTATATAGTAAATGAATATAACCATTATAGAACAATTCATGTAGACAGTTTTCATCCTCAAATAATATATCTCCAGTTAATTTATCTAAATTCCAACGCTGTGCCAAGCCCAATCTCTAGAAACTACATGACTTGGACAATATGGCCCTAGTTATTTCCAGAGTGTAAGAGACACAGGAATTCAGGACTACTATCAGCAGACAGCCTCCAGCTATCAATTGTTCCAGGTACTACCTCAGGTCTAGACCACAGTCTGGCCTAGTCTTTCAGGAGCCGTCCATAGCCAGTGAGTGATTGAGGAAGAGGGACAAAACCCTGGCCAGTCTTGACAAGCTATATTAACTCTAGACCTCACTAACTTGGTTTGGCTGAGGCCACTGGGCCAGCTTCACATTCAACCTCTCTCCACAGTCTTGCTCCATGACCGCCCATCCATAGATGCTGATCCCAAGGGAATACCTAATAAACCTCTCAACACTCTACGCTCTCAGAGTCTGCCTCCTAGAGAACCCAAATTGTGCCACCAGGAATCACCGTCATTACCCTTAGATTTTCATCAATGCCTAGTGTAAGAAAGGACCAAAAATGCTGCTGTCATTTTACTGTAACTAATCCATGAACCATGGCACTTTTCTCAAGGCAAAACAAGTTAAACAGGGGCAAGATTGGCACCTAAGAGGACAAACTCTGGCAGGAGTGTTTTTGTAACGAGACCTGGTACACATCATGGTTCAGGCAAATGGTCAGCACAAATGGCCAAGAATAGAAACAGATTTAATAAACACTATTCCAGAGTGATGACAAGTTTGAAGCAGAAACCGTGGGGATGCCAGCTGAAAGGTAAAAGGGTCCACCAAGAACTGTAATGCTGGAACAAGGCTTCAGGCCCAAACTCTGGAAGAAGAAAAGCAAGACAGGATCCGGTGTTCGAACGGACTTCAATTTGGAAAAGTAGCTAGGGTGCCAAAATAAGAACTCAGAAGCAGGGTGAAAAGCAGAAGGAAATGGGACTCAGAAATGCCAACTCAGGGTCCACAAAGTGGATGGGAGCTGGAACTCAGAAGCCCCAACCATGGTTGGAAACACTCCAAACATGAGTCTATACTCATTTGATAGGAATGTTAGCAGTAAAGATCAGTGACTGGGCCATAGTAAAAAGTAGTAGCCATTGAACTATGGTTTAAGATTACTCACTTGTTTCCATTCTAAAATCCTTATTTCTCTGAGAATAGAGATCCTTTTATAATATCAATAAATAAACAAGCCTGTAGTTAGAAGCTGAAAGGACCTAGCCATTGAGGCTGGCACAGATAGAGGCAAGAGGAAAAATGGGTACTTAGAATTTCTCCCCCGATGAGCAAGGCAGGCAAGAGAGACTGGTTCCTCTTATTTGATACCAAGATGCTGCTTTGCCTCGTAGAAAACTTAAAACCAAGCTTGATGCACCAAGGTAGGAAACAAACTATTTCTCCCATCTAACTTCCTATTCCTTCCCTTACCATCTTTGCTTCACTGCCTAAATTTAAAAAGGACATATAGGCCAGTGGAACAGAATACAAAACCCAGAAATAAACTCTTGCATGTAAATTTCAACAAAGTTGCCAAGACCATTTAGTGGAGAAAGACAGTCTTTTCAACAAATGGTACTGGGAAAACAGGAGAGCCACTTAAAAAGAATGACATAGGACCCTTACCTTACATCATGTATAAAAATTATATCAAAATGAATCAAAGATCTAAATGCAAAATCTTAAACTATAAAACTCTTAGAAGAAAATATAGGGGGAAAGTTTTGTGACATTGGATTTCACAACAATTTTCACAAGCAAAACACCAAGAATAAGAAAAAAAAAACATAAATTGGACTATATTAAAAATTTAAAACTTCTGGTCTAGGAGTTTAGTTCAATGGTAGAGTACTTGCCTACCATGGGTTTTATCCCTAGCACCAACAATAACAAAAAAAAAAAAAAAATTAAAAGCTTCTGCAGATGCTAATTCACCATAAGGGTGCAGGGCTAGGAAAGAACAGAGTTACTTTATATTAGGTAGAGGGGAGTGAAGGGAGGGGAAGGGGTATGGGGGTAGGAAGAATAGTAGAGTGAAACAGACATTATTACCTCACGTACATAGATGACTGCATCACTGATGTGATCCTACAATATGTATAATCAGAAAAATGAGAAGTTACACTCCACTTATGTATGATCTTTCAAAATGTATAAATGCATTCTACTGTCATGTACAACTAATTGGAACAAATTAAAAATTAATTTGAAAAAAAAAAGCTTCTGCACAGGGCTGGGGCTGTAGCTCAGTGGTAGAGCACTTGCCTAGCATATGTGAGGCACTGGATTTAATCTTCAGCACCACAAAAAAAAATAAATAAATAAAATCAAGGTATTGTGTCCTTCTACAACTAAAAATATTAAAAAAAAAAAAACTTCTGTGCAAAGAGAGTTAACAGAGTGAAAAGCAACCCACAGAATGGGAGAAAATATTTGACAAATTATATATTAAGAAGAGATTAATATCCAGAATATATGAAGAACTCCTATAACTCAAGGACCAAAAAATGATTAAAGAATGCAGAATGGATTGTTCTCCAAAGAAGATAAACAAATGATTAGTAAGTACATGAAAAGATGCTTAACATTAGGGAAATGCAAATCAAAACTATGAGATACTGCTGTATATGCATTAGGATGGCTATTAGAAAAAAGCAGTAAAGACCCAGAATAGCCAAAGCAATCCTGGGCAGGAACAGTGATGCAGAAGGTATCACAATACCAGATCTTAAACTCTACTATAGAGCAGTAGTAACAAAAATGGCATGGTACTGGCACTAAAATAGACAGGTAGACCAATGATACAGGACAGAAGATACGGAGACATACCCACATAAGTACAGTAACCTCATACTAGACAAGGGGCCAAAAGCTTACAATGGAGAAAAGATGTCCTCTTCAACAAAAGGTGCTGGCAAAACTGGAAATCCATATGCAGTAAAATGAAACTAAACCCCTATCTCTCACCCTGTACAAAACTCAACTCAAAATGGACCAAGGATCTAGGAATTAGACTTAAGAACCTTCACCAAATAGAAGAAAAAGTAGACCCAAATCTCCATCACATTGGCTTAGGACCAGACTTCCTTAATAAGACCCCCGTAGCACAAGAAATAAAAGCAAGAATCAATAAATGGGATAGATTCAAACTAAAAAGTTTTTTCTCAGCACAGGAAACAATCAACAATGTGAAAAGAGAGCCTACAGAGTGGGAGAAATCTTTTCCACACACACTTCAGACAGAGCACTCAACTCCAAAGTTTATAAAGAACTTAAAAAACTTTACACCCAAAATACAAAGAACCCAATCAATAAATGGGCTAAGGAAATGGGCAGACACTTCACAGAAGATATACAGGTGATCAACAAATATATGAAAAAGTGCTCATCATCCCTGGTAATTAGAGAAATGCAAATTAAAACCACCCTAAGATTTCATCTAACTCCAATTACAATGGCCATTATCAAGAACACAAGCAATAATAAGTATTGGTGTGGATGTGGGGGAAAAGACTCATACATTGCTGGTGGAGTTGCAGATTGGTACAGCCACTCTGGAAAGCAGTATGGAGATTCCTCAGAAAACTTGGAATGGACCCACAATTTGATCCAGCTATCCCACTCCTTGGTTTATACCCCAAGGACTTAAAATCAGCATACTACAGTGATTCAACCACATCAATGTTCATAGCAGCTTAATTCACAATAGCTAGATTGTGGAACAAACCTAGATGCCCTTCAACTGACAAATGGATAAAGAAACTGTTATATATATACAAAATGGAATACTATTCAGCCATAAAGAAGAATAATATTATGGCATTTGCAAATAAATGGATGGAATTAGAGAATATCATGCTAAGTGAAATAAGCCAAGCCCAAAAAACCAAAGGCCGAATGTTTTCCCTGATAAGTAGAGGATGATATATAATGGGGGTGGGGGTGGGGAATGAGAGAATAATGGGGAAACTTTAGAATATGTAGAAGAAAATGAGAGGAAAGGGGGGTATGAAAAATGGTGGAATGAGACAGACATCATTGCCCTATGTACATGTACGATTACATGAATAGTGTGAATCTGCATCATGTACAACCATAGAAATGAAATGATGTACCCCATTTGTGTACAATGAATCAAAATGCAGTCTGTAAAAAAATAAAAGCTAAATAAAAATTAAAAAAAAGTGATACAAGTATCCATTGACAGACGACTAGTTAAACAAAATGTAGTATGTAAATTCAAAGAATAATTATTCAGGCTTGAAAAGAAGGGAAATTCTGACACCTGCCATCACATGGATGAAACCTGAGGACACTGTTAAGCCGGTCACAAAAGGACAAATACTGTGTGACTGCACTTCTATGAGGTAACTGGAGTAGCCAAATTGACAGAAAAAGATGGTGGAATGGTGGCTACCAGGGAGGGGGGAGGCAAAATGGGGAGCTATGGTTTAATGGGTATAGAGTTTTACAAGATGAAAAATGTCTTGTAGGGCTGGGGTTGTGGCTCAGTGGTAGAGCACTTGCCTAGCATGTGTGAGGCACTGGGTTCGATTCTTAGTATCACACGTAAATATAAAAGTCCATCCACAACTAAAAAACTAAAAAAACTAAAAAACTAAAAAAAACTTTAAAAAATTTTTTTAAATGTCTTGTAGGTGGATAGTTGTTGGGACTAATGACACGTTAACTAACTCAGGCTGACTCCTTACTCCCTGGCGAGTGAGCAGGATCAGGGCCTCAAAGGCGGTTTCAAAGGTTCATGACGATAAACCAGACCACCGTCAGGGATTGGTTAACATCAGTTCCGTGAACGTGATCAGCTCGTGCTTGCCGTATAGTCCAATGGGACTCTCACCTGCGTGAGCCCCCCTGCCTTGCTGACCTTTAGGCTGATTGGTTCCCGCCTAGCCCCCACCCTACATAAAAGCTGTGTAACTTCCTCAATAAACGAGTTCCTGCCGTGACTGGTCTCCCTGGTGCGTCTGATTGTCCTCCGCCTGGAGGGCTGGGAGCGGGCGGTCAGTTGGCCCTACCTATCCTGATCTGACCTTGTTGGGGAGTGTCCCCTTCCCTTGCCGCTGGTCGAGAAGAGCAAGGGGGCTTAAGACCCCGACAGATAGTATGATAATCAGAGACTGTACTTAATGCCACTGGCCTGTACATTTGTAAATGATAGATTTTATGTTATGGATATTTTACAACTAAAAATATACATACACATGGCTGAGTAACCAAATATTCCCAGCTCTGTACAGACTCTGGGAAACTAAAACACCTAGATAACTCACAGTATAGTAGGAGAGAAAGAAAGAAATCACCATAAAACAATAGGTTTCATAATGGAGGTATTCACAAAAGCATTGGGAAACCCAGGAAAAACAGGGGAAAGAAAGCCTTCTATGCACTTAATTTCATAAAACTAACTATGACCTGAATGTGTTCATTGATTCATTCAAAAAATACTGAGCAACGATTTGCAGTCATACACTCTTACATGGAAATTACATTTCCTGTGAGAAAATGACCAAGAGTCAGATCTGCCCCATGGATCAAAGATTTTGCTTCTTCCCTAGATTGGGAAACAATAAGAGATATTCTAGAATTTAAGGCAAAGTCATTTCTCATGGATCTCCTGCAGGTAGGAGCAAGCTTCAGAATGTTCTTTTGGCAACACTAATTGCCTAGATTTTATGGTTTAAGAAATAAAACTGACTGCTCTTTAATTTAACAAACTTTTCTTCCCCTAAGAACAGCGTCCACTTATTACTTTAAAAGTTCACCTTTTCCACAATAAACTAGAGAGTTTTAAAGACCAGTGGTTTTTAAGTTTTACCATGCACTCAAGACATCTGGGGTTGTCTGCAAATTGCAGCTGCTGCTTTCAGTGAGTCTGGGTAGGAACTGAAATTCTGCTTCTACCAAGCAAGTCAAACTGAAACTGACACACTATGATAAGCAGCAAGGTCATGGACAAGCTCATGATGTCCCTCTGCTCTCAACTCCTGCCACCACAGCTACACAAGTCTGCCCTTCAGTGCCGGTTAAAACTGGTATTGCTCTACCCAACAACACTACATACAAAATCTTACAGCTTTTGTCAAAGTAAAAACGTCTCCAGGAAAAAAAGAAAAGAAGAAAACCTTTTAAGTTCAGATGAACCTTTATTTCTAATTATAGGGCTTTCATAAAGAGAGCCTTAAGGGTAGGATTAGTTTTAAGTTCATCAACTGCTTTCACTCATGGAAAATTAAGGGTTGCCTGAGTTTGACAGGTACTTAATTGCATCAAAACAGAAAAAGGCTTGATTTTCCCCCTAGTCCATTATAATTAAATCCTTGCATATTCTTCAGTTTGTGAAATGTTGCATGGAGAAGTTAAATTTTTAAATGCTGGAGTTTTTTTAAACATTTAATTAATGAAACGAATCCAATTTTTCTGTTTGGAAACAAACATATCAGTCCCTCACTGAGAAAAATCAATGCATGGGTGAAAAAATGGAGTGCTTCTTTTTCCTCTCAGAATTTGTCATAATGAAAATTCTGCATAATTTGTCCTTTTTTTTGGGGGGGGGGTTGCCCTGACTTGCTAAATGAGCAAAAATTATTAAATCTTAACAGATTGATCTACCATTGTCAAACCACACATTATGCAGCACAAGAACTTCCCAGTAAGAGAAGATACTTTCCTGGAAGGTGATTTGTAGTTGAAGGAAAACACGATATACTCTAGTATCATATTGGTACTTCTAGGAATTAAAGACTGTCTTTGATACATACAGTTTTCATCAGTTTTATTATAACTTTTTAATCAAGCCTGAGAATTGCAAGAAGTAAAGCTGTGTTCACAATAGCATTCCCACAAGGTCCACAAAGAACATTAACTATTGTACATGGTTTTTCCATTTTGAAAAGTGAACCAGAAATTCACAGGCCAATTCTCTATCATTAAGTTGTACTTTTTCTTCCATTATTTCATAAATACTTTGGTCAGGCTGTCATCAAGAGCACTATACAATCCAACACAGGTTTAAATTCAGGCCTGGAGATGTAGCTGAGATCAAGGAAGGTATCAAGATTCGCATGTGGCATTAATCCAGCCTCACATTTTTCCCTAAATCAAATCTAGATCCAGAAAAGCCCACAAGATATGTAGCAAATTCCTACGTGACCACAGATCTTCTCACTACTCCCCTTGTTAATCCTTGAAAACTCTTTAGATGGCCAACCAACAGAGATAGCACAATGTACTTGCCCAACTGGCTTAGAATTGTGACAGTCTATTATTTTTCTTTCTTTAACTTTAATTGAAGTGATATTTTTATCAAAGTCTGTCACTTCTTTCTGACTAGTCATGCAAATAATTATATTGTTCAGGATATTAAAGGAAACAGGCCTACCCAAAAGGAAATCAGGCAGAGGCTTGAAGGAATCTGATCAGGATTCTCCACACAATAACTTCTGCCTCTTCCTGCCTTTCTCCAGGTTTCTGTAAGAAACTGCCTTCCACGTTTATAACAACCCAGGAAGAAACAGCAGGCAGAAAAAGGGACACAAGGAAAATAAGGTGGAGCAAATTATTTTTGGTGGCCCACAGATTGGAGGGACTACAGCATGTGATCCTGAGAGGTCCCTGAGGGGACCAAAACTTTCCCATCTAAGTTCCCTCTGGGCGTCCTCTTCTTTCCAGTGCTCTCCCGAGTGCCAGGAGCCAGCCCACAGCATCACTGAAGGACAGTCTTCTAACGTGCCTCTGCTGAGGGACATACTGAGAATCACTTTCTTCCTGAAGGAAACTCAGGTGCCCACAGACTCTTCTTCAGTCATGCAGCAAACCAGCAGCCATTTCAGAGCACAGGAAGGACAGGACTGGAAGAGCCTCTTCCTACCTGTACTCAGTCTCTAGTCATTTCTCAAGACTAATTGTTGCTTTCTTATGAACTTATAGAAACTGAAAGTAAAGCCCTAAGCTCCATTTGCCCAGCGTTCTTTAATACCTTTACTTTTCAATTTATCATCATCTTCTC
The DNA here is from genome assembly GCF_902686445.1 of Sciurus carolinensis. Classification (NCBI taxonomy): domain Eukaryota; kingdom Metazoa; phylum Chordata; class Mammalia; order Rodentia; family Sciuridae; genus Sciurus; species Sciurus carolinensis. Next base: position 93,857,434 of record NC_062216.1, on the reverse strand, counting down.
TCGTAGCCATCGCAATTTCCAGAAATATTCTCCACCTCTCCTTAAAAGCCCTGGAAATGTTCTTCAAAAGACATTCAGGAGCTAACTGTATATATCCTTTCTCTTCCACCTAACTAATGAAAGTTGGGATTCCACAAGGACTCTCCTTCTAGCCTAGCATTTTATTTATTTATTTATTTATTTATTTATTTATTTATTTATTTATTTATTTATTTAATGTGGTGCTGAGGGTCAAACCCAGGGACTCACGTGGGCTAGGCGAGTGCACTACCCCTGAGCCACAACCCCAGACCCTAACCTAGCATTTTAAATGTCTTATTTCCGTTATTTATATGAAAAAAAGCAATTGCTGGGCTGAGGTTGTGGCTCAGTGACAAAGCGCTTGCCTAGCATGT